>NW_006922657.1:271842-273170 GCF_000298275.1 Orycteropus afer afer
AGAAAGATGTTTACTTGTATTTTATTGACTAGGCAAAAGCATTTGATTGTGCAGATCATAATAAATTGTGGATAACATTTAGAAGAATGGGAATTCCAGAACACTTAATTGTGCTCATGAGGAAAATGTTCATAGACCAGGAGGCTGTCATTAGAACAGAATAAGGGGACACTGCATTGTTTAAAATCAAGAAGGGGGTATATCAGGGTTGTATCATTTCACCATACTTATTCAATCTGTAGGCTGAACAAATAATACCAGAAGCTGGGCTATATGAAAAAGAACATGGCATCAGGATTGGAGGAAGAATCATTAACAACCTATGATAAACTGATGACACAACTTTCCTTGCTGAAAGCGAGGGTGACTTGAAGCACTTACAGATGAAGATTGAACACTACAATCTGCACTATGGATTGCACCTCAATATAAAGAAAACAAAAATCCTCACAAGTGGACCTATAAGCAGCATCATGATAAATGAAGAAAGATTGAAGTTGTCAAAGACTTCACATTACTTGGTTCTACAATCAACACAAATGGAAGCAGCAATCGGGACATCAGTTGACATATAGCACTGGGCAAATTGGCTGCAAAGGACCTCTTCCAAGAGCTGAAGAGCAAAGGTGACTCCTTGAGGACTAAGGTGCAGCTGGCACAAGCCATGGTATATTTAATCACTTCATATGCATGTGAGAGGTGGACAATGAATATGGAAGACCTAAGAAGAGTTGATGCCTTCGAAGTTGTGGTTTTGCTGAAAATGATGAAAGTATTAAAAGAACTAACAAATTTGTCCTGGAGGAAGTACAGCTGGGATGCCTCTTGGAAGAAAGAATGGCCAGACTTTGTCTCACCTACTTTGGTCGTGTTGTCAGAAAGGACCATTCACTGGAGAAGGATATCATACTTGGTAAGGTAGAGGGTCAATGAAAGAGGAGAAGTCCCTCAATGAGATGGATTGACAGAGTGAAAATGGCAATGGGCTCAAGTATAGCAAGGATTATGGAGTTGGTGCTGGATCATGCGGTGTTTCATTCTGCTGTACATATGGTTGCTATGAGTCAGAGATATCTCGACGGCATCTAATGACAACAACAACAACTTTATGCAAATATATAGAGTGGAATACACAGAGTCACTGTATCAAAAGAATTGTTCAGTGTTCATCCATTTCAGGAGGTGGCATATGAGCAAGAATCAATGGTATTTAAGGAAGAAGTTGAACCTGTAATGAAAGAACATGGGAAAAAACAGCACTCCAGGAATTGATAGAATACCCATTGAGATGTTTCAACAAACAGATGTCCCACTGGAGGTACTTCCTC
>NW_006922657.1:295791-298853 GCF_000298275.1 Orycteropus afer afer
CTCAGAAAACAGAAATAGTATCAGATTCATGGAATTGAAGTCCTATTATTACTAGATGTCATTGATTTGATTTCAAGTCATAGTCACCCCTTATACAACAGAACAAGACACTACCCTGTCCCACACCGTCCTCGCCCTCATTGCTGTGTTTGAGCTCATTGTTGAAGGGACTGTGTCAATCCATCTCTTTAAGAGTCTTCCTCTTTTTCACTGATCCTCCACTTTTCCAAGCATGATGTCCTTCTCTAGAGACTAATCCCTTCAGATCACTTGTCCTTATGTTAGAAAAAAGTCTCACCATCCTCACATCCAAGGAGCACTCTCAATGTATTTCATCCAAGAAATATTTGTTCATTGTTCTGGCAGTTCCCTTTATGTTCAATTTCTTTAGCCAACATGAAATTCAAATACATCGAATCTTCTTTGGTCTTCCATACACTTTGTTCATCTTTTCACACACCTATGAAGCTATTGAAAGTATCATGGCTTTTTTCAGGAGCACCTTTGGCCTCAAAGTGAAAGTTTTGCTTTTTAATATTTTATAGAATGATTTTGCAACTGATATGCCCTCTGCAATACGTAGTCTGATTTCTTGACTGCTACTTTCATGGATGTTAATTGTGAATTCAAAAAAATGAAATCTTGATGACATCAGTCTTTTCTCTTTTTTTCATAATGTTTCCTATTGTCCTAGGTGTAAGGATTCTTATTTTCTTTATGTTGAGGTGCA
The DNA here is from genome assembly GCF_000298275.1 of Orycteropus afer afer. Lineage (NCBI taxonomy): Eukaryota > Metazoa > Chordata > Mammalia > Tubulidentata > Orycteropodidae > Orycteropus > Orycteropus afer. Next base: position 296,522 of record NW_006922657.1, read on the forward strand.
GTCTGTTCTGAATGCTGTAGTGTTTGATCTTCATCAGTGTCTCACGTCCAATCCTCCTGCAGTGTTCTTCTTCACATAGCACACACATTGCTCAGTGGGCTTGGTAATATGTAGTAATACATTGACTTTGTTCATTTAATTATTTTCTAAATTGTCTGCTTTTTCTGTTAAGATATGTAGAATTCGGAAGTTAGAAGTGAGGAGTATAAGCAGGCTACCTCCTCAGATTTTGGGAAAGACAGGATGCATATACCAAGGATAGTCATTTTCTTGTTTTCATGATTCATTAATATTAACAAGACCTCAGATATTGGAATAACATGGACCAATTTGGCTAATTGTGAGCTCTGGGCATTTATCTCTCAAGGCAATGCAACTGTAAATAACCTGCCTATGACTTTCAAGTCTTCAGTTTCTCCATCCATGTCCAGAGAGCTCTATACCTGTGTCTCTCATGAGGAGTGGTCATCTGCCTCAGAAGCTCCATGCCTGACTCTTTGTTCCTGCCAGTCCTGAGGAAATAGCCTCAGCCTTCATCCCCAGTCAGGTAAGACAGGGCTGAAGGTGGACCTGCAATGTTGGTCATGCTCCATCCGAGACTCTGTGTAATGCAGAGAGTGCTGTGGACACAGAGGGGCCGGGGAGCATTGTTTCCTCCTCAATAAAAAAAGCAGTACACTTGAGATGACCAGATGAAAGACAGGGAGTGTTCACTTTTAAACAAGAGGCCAGTGAAGTTTCTGCTCCTCTTTCTGGTAGAGATCCAAGAAAGTTCATTTAGAGGTTTAATTTCTTCTACACTTGTTCTAACTTCTGTAGGCACTTCCTCATGAGAGCAGGAAATGGGACCCTCTTACCTGTCCCCAAACACATCAAAATGATCTTATAAAAAAAAAAAAAAAAAAAAAAATTGTAGAAGGTATAATGATGAGGTATAATGATTAGCATAATGACAAGGATGATGACGGTAACCGCAGTATTATCAGTGTATTTGAAGGCTGCCAAGTGGTAGGATGTGAACTAAGTTTTCTGTGTTACTTGTTTCCTTTTCCTGCAAAACCACCCCCAAAAAGAACAACATACATTATTGTCATTTCACACAAGACAAAAAGTACACCATCTGTTTTTGTAACTTGTACCAGGTCATAGGCCAGGAAAGGTTGAAGCCAGGTTTGAATCTGGGTAGTGTGACACCAGACACTAGGCACGTCAACACATTCTCCCTTGCCCACCTGCCTTGCCATTTCATTTCACGGGTCTCTCCAGGATGACACCTTCTGCTCAATGTGCTCTTTGTGTGGCATTTCTGCCAGATGCCAGTGGACAGATATGTGTAGGTTTTGGTGCTTAGACTATCAGAAGGTTAGTGGAGAACACTAGAGTGCATCACATCAGGAGTTGGCAGATGATGATTCAGGATAGATCCTTCTCCTGACCCTTGTCCTGTATTTTCTGTCAGCCATCTACTTCCTACTTCATCCTTACAATTTTGACCCTCTTGATATGAAAGGGAGATATAAAGGCAGAATGCTGGGTTCCATTTCTAGTCAGTCAGCTGTAATAAATTTAATGATATGTCCTTGGTTAGGTTACCTGGACTTTTGTTTTACACATTTGGAAATATATAGAAGCAGAGCCAAATTTCGTTCATGGACCTCAGAGATCTATCATTTCATTGTTCATTATATTTGTTCTAGTTATTTTCTGTGTGTAATTGGGCAAATTCTTAGTGTCTCTCAGCTTGTATGTTTATCCACAGCTGACAGAGTGAAATATCAGCACTGCTGTCAGGGTTGGACATATAATGTATGTTACATATGTGATTGGATGCACAATAGATGCAAATAATCAGAACTAATGAATCTTACATATCATTATTAATATTAATTGGATAAATCTTCATAACATTCAAGTAAAGTACCCTGATATGAAGGTTTTTATTTGTGTAGACCTGTAAAAACATTTTATTTGCCTTTCTATACAAATAGATACTGAATGTTTACAAGGAAAAATGAGTATCATTCATTTCTGATTCCCCAGAGCTTAGTCTATGCATAGCACAGAGTAGGCTACAGCCACAATCACAACAAGAACTCTGTTTTTAATATGGGATAGACCTTTCCTTGTTTCACAGGACGAGAGCATAGGCTGTATGGCTTCTACACTGAGTGCATTCCTGCCTGGGCTTTCATCCCATAGGACTGGACACAAGATAAAATAAGGCATAAATTTGTCTGTATCATGGATTTTTCATGGGATATATTTAGTAGAGTACATACCTCAAAATTATCTTTAAAAAATTTGGAGTATTTCAAAAAAGGGAAAACAATAA
>NW_006922657.1:300874-301869 GCF_000298275.1 Orycteropus afer afer
AGAAGTTGAGAGATTTATAGGCCCTCCACACTTAGTGTGTGAAAGATATGGAATTTGGAACTTACTGTCCTGGTTTCTATTCCAAGGCTCTGTCTCCTTAACCAGAGGTGAATGATTGTTTGTCTTTGCAGATGAGCAAATGGCGAGTCAACCATGGATCCTTCCTCTTACAAGTCAGTGAATTGATCTGTTTATTAAGAAATTGGGCCAAATGTTTTACAGGACACTTTATAATGTGAAGCTCGTGTATTGTTGGCCCTTCTATGAAGAGTAATGCATTTTATTCCATGGTTAGTAACAGTGATCTGGGAGAATATTCTTCCCTACAAAAAAAAAAAAAAAAAACTCACTGCCATCGAGTGGATTCCACTCATAGTGACCATTCTTGGGGACTCCTAAGTTGTATCTCTATGGAAGTAGATTGTCCAATTCCTTCTGAGGAGTAGCGGGTGGGTTTTAACTGCCAGCCTTATGGTTAGCATTCAAATGTCTTAGACACTATGCCACTAGAATACCTATAGAGGATAATTATATGAATCAATCATATAATAACCATTACCAGATAACTTTCATGGATATTTCTCACACCTTGGCAATAAAAGCATTCAGTTGTATCTGACATTCTATTGGTAAACATATTTTGGCACTTAATAGTAAATTTGGACTTGCATCAATTAATACGTCAAAAAAAGTATGCTCCATGAGCAAATCATATAGAAATTCTCAGTTGTGTAATATGGAGAGGAGAAAAAGAATTTTACTATGATGGTCTTAATCAGAAATTGACAAAGAAAATGATCCTGTGCTCAGTAACACCATCACTGAAAATATATGCAACAGAGGTATGCACTTCCCAGAGAAAGTTAAAACACAATATTGTAGTGAATGAGAACTTTTGCAGGCCTCTTTGTGTAATCGAGCTCTGGTGGCATAGTGACTAAGGCATTTGACTGGTAACCAGAAGATACTTAATGTCAGGATTCACTGTTAATAAT
>NW_006922657.1:302719-303842 GCF_000298275.1 Orycteropus afer afer
TGGTGGTTCAAACCCACCAGCCACTCTTTGGAAGGAAGATGGGGCAATCTACTTCCATAGTGATACTGCCTCGGAAACTAAGGAGAGGTCGTTATGAGTCGGGTCTGATTCGACAGCACATAACAACAACAAATACATATATATATACACACACACATACATATACATATACATATATATATATATATCAACAAATGGAAAAATTACCAAGTGCTATTTCATATTATCCTGTGTTTTTTTATTTTTATGTTTCCCCAAGAAAAATAAAATTAGACCTACTTTGTGAAATTGAAGTGAGTTGTCATCAGGTGGTTGAAATGGGGTGAATTCCAATCTTTCAGTACAGAAGACAGAGTTGGGGAGCTCTTAAGTAAGCCTAAGATGTCAAGGTTTCAAATCAGGCTTTGTAGTTGTTGTAGTCCTAATGTTCTGATTTCCTGAATTGTAAGTAAGCACGTTGATTTAGTAAGGCAATAATCATTTAGAATGAAAAACATTTTTATGCATTTCACCACATCAGTAGTGAACGGAAACCAAAGAAATAGCCAACAGAACATCAGACATTTCTCTGATATGGTGTAGCTTGGTGAAAATAACACTGCAGTTAGCAGAAATATAAGAACAGAGTGTATCTTTAAAGTAAATTATAGGTTAATCATTGGTGCATGTGACAATAATGTCATCTTTGGAATTAGCAATGCTGTATGATTTGTGCATTTAGCAAACACATGGTTATCAGAATTTGATGTCCATTAAATCCAAGGGAAAGGATGTAGATTCAAAAGACTCTAAAAGACAATCCACATACTTGAATGACCTTGTATCTCCATAGAAGATGAATGTCAGAAAATCAAAGAATGATGAAAACATGTGAAGATAGTGAATTATAGATGTACATCCAGAGTATGAACACTATATTTTAATTTAGAATCCAGTTAATGAGATCCCTGGGGGAAGCAAAAGTATGAGATTGATTGCAAACATAAAAGTTGGTGATTTAAACCAGTCCTTCAGGGTCATGAAAGAAAAGCTTGATGAGCTACTTCCATACAGATTAAGGCCACGGAAACCCTGTGAATCAGTTCTGTTCTGTAACACATGGAGTCAGCATGAATTGGAATCA
>NW_006922657.1:307097-312012 GCF_000298275.1 Orycteropus afer afer
ATCAGCCCTGACAACAGAAATATGTGAAAATATTTACCCTACAAAAGCAAGTGATTTCCCAATATTTTGGTATTTCTTCTCACGTCTCCTCCCTACACATCATGCTGTTGTTTGCTGCTCTTGATTAGCTCTGTGACACAGGGGGTCCCATGCCCAATAGAAGAAAATACTCCCCTGTCCTGCACCATCCCCACATTGGATTAGATCATTGTGACCCATGGGGTTTCATTGGATGATTTTCAGAAGTAGATCTCAAGCCTGTTCATAATTGAGCATCTTAGTCTGGGATCTCTCCTAGAATCTGTGCAATATTTTAGCAACACATGATTCTCCTGACAGATGGTGACTCCACAGGAGGTCGGTTCATTGGGAATCACCCCTGGGCTTCTGTGTGGAAGGGGGCAGCTTTCCAATGAACCACCATCGCCTCTGCAGTGCACACCACAAACAGGGTCCCATGTGCTTGCTGATAAGTTATTGTCCACCTTCTTCAAATTTGTCCTTTGACACTTTACTTTGCTGTGTTAGACTGGAGAAAGGAGGATCTTCAAACTACTGTTCTGATTCCCATCTGGCTTTATTATTAGGCTCTTCCAATAATATTCAGTAAAGATCACCACGTCCTTTGAAGCTGACTTTCCCTTGCCTCTTTTTCCTCAGGCCCTGTTGTGGTGGCTGATTTCTGCAGTTACTCTCTCAGCATTGCCACATCAGTCCCTTTTGCCTTTCGGTCCTTGTACAATCATTTTAACAATTCTCTGTATTTAATGTTATTAATGATGCTTTCACCTTTCTTTATTGAATCCTGACTGATGAATTCTACATGGGGCATCAGAGTGTTTTTTGAAGTGTCTAAAACTGGAGCATTAGAAGCACACATTATAAGTTTTTCCATAACACATAACCCCTGGATGTTGTTTTCACAAGTGCAGTAAGCCATTTTTATTTTATTTTTTACATTTTGCTGACTTCAATTTCAAGTTGTCTTTTTTTTTCTTTTTTTTTTTAATGTTAAGCTTTCACCTTGCTTCCTGTGGATGTGGAGGTCTGGTTCCCAGGAGCAGAACCACACCCGCCCACCCTGGATTATCTAATGCAGCAACTCTCCCAGCGGGATTTCTTCCCAACTTGCAAACTGCTTTCTCCAAGCAGGAAGAAATTGTTTTTCCTCCAGAAACAGCACTCATCAGGGTTGCAGACCCCCAGATTGGTGGCCCAGGTGTCTGCACACCCTGGCCCACAGAGGCTGCTCAGGCTGGTGAGGCAGACCTGTCACAACCACACACATTCTTCCCCACTAGCTACCTTGCGGGGCACCTTACTCAGGTTGTTTGAACGACATGGATGTTAGGGGGCAAGCATGAGAACATAGGTGCAGAGGGGGTCAAATGCACCTTGCTTGGAGGAGATGGGTACTACAAGCCATGCAGTGGCCCCATGAGCCAGGGCCATGCCCTCCCACACCCGTACTGTCCTGTCTCCCAGTTTCACATGGATCTGTCACCCTGGGACCTGGCAGTGTGTGCTCAGGCTGTGACAGCCCTGCATGCAGTGTTCTGCCCAACCATCCTCCTGTTTCCAGTGAAGTATCTCTGGGGGGAGATGGGCTCCAAGAACTTCAGTGCCCTCAGGCCTTAGGGAGAACTGTCTCAAAACAGAAAGGAGTGTCACTTGTTTATTTTCTGATTACCAGGCAATTACCAAATTTGATCCATGATCTCTTGACCAGGGATTTCACCTTTATTACACAAGTGTCATCAAAAGTAATATTTATGGAGTACTGAATGAAGCGATAACTCACTTCTGGAACTTCCATGCCACACTTGTGGTTTCTGCATGGACACACTATGCCAAAAAATTTGGTTTTACATATTTTCCTCCATGAATGACATGTTTTTGAGTATTCTTTATGTGGGTGCACTATTCGTGAATAAATGCAAGTAATAGGTTTTGGAAGCAAAATATTCCATTTTCAACATTAGTTCCTCTAACTCATTGGCTGTGTGGACTAGGACTTACTGTTAAAATCCCATGTTGTCCAATTCTTCATGTTTAATGATGCTTAGCTTACAGCCCATAAAAATCAAAGAAATAATATATATGCATGGTAAGAATGAGTAAATATAGATACCACTGCCATTTTCACCTACTCTACAGTTTATGCCATTATAATTAATTATTTGAACTCTAGGTGTGGCTTACTCTGGGTATGTGACATGCAATCATAACTTGTCTTCACACAATAAAACCTTGAATAGTTCAAAGTCAGGAAATGAACACCATTTATATACATAATAATAATATAGCACAATGAGTCCAGAGATTAACTCATCTCTCCTTTGCATTATGTTGACTAAGATGAAGACATTTGGAATTGATCTATCCAGTAGTTTTCTTCCTCCCTGGAACAGTATACCTTCCACAGAGATCTTAAGGAAGAAATGTTGCCTCATTTCTCTGTATTATTAAGGAAATTTTATTGTTGTTGCTGCTATTTGCTGTTCTGTTGGTTAAGACTCATACTGACCCCATGGACAACAGAATCAAATACTAACTGGTACTACAACATCCTCATAATTCTTGCTATAATTGAGCCCATTGTTGGAGCCACTGTGCCAATCCATGTCACTGAGACTCTTTCTCATTTTCTTTGACCATGTACTTTACCAAATGTCTTGGTTCCCTAGTGCTGCTCTGACAGGAATATACCACCAATGGGATGGTTTTAACAAGAGTTTATTCTCTTACAGTCTAGAGGCTCCAAATCTGAGTCAAAGTGCCAGGCTCTAGGGACTGCATGAAAGGCCACATAGTGCTGCTTTGACAGGAATATACCAGCAGTGGGGTGGCTTTAACAAACAGGGGCTTATTCTCTTACACCCAAGCTCCAAGCCTGAGTTCAAAGTGCCAGGCTCTAGGGGTTGGGTGAAAACTCCTCAACCTTGGGCTTCAGGTCTGCCTCCTGCTCCCAGCCCACTTAAGCTGAAGGCTGCAGAGGCTGACAAGTCCAAGGTTGTCAAATAAAAAGGTACAGTGCTGATGTTAACAAACCACACAGCAGGGTATTAATACAAGTCCATTGAAAGTCCCCAGGTTGGCAGAGCATGGCAAGCTGCTGAACAACGAGACAGTTACATGCAGAGTTCAAGCCTGCCATAATCTAGAGACCATTCCCAAGCTCTTTCTTATATATGGGAGGCAAACCACATGCCCAAAGCAGCTACTCAGCTGCTCCAATGGATTTCACCATGGAGTTAATTACCAGTCTCACCATGGGGAATAACTACATTTAGTTGCTCAGCCACTCAAACAGACCCAGGCAAGTTGACACACAAACTTAACCAACACCCCAAATATGATAGCTTTCTGCAAGGACTTGTCCCTCTCACAACATGACCAAACTATGAGAGGGAAGTCTCACTATCCTTGCTCCTAAGAAGTATTCTGGCTTTACTTTATTTGTTCTTATGGTGGTCCCTGGTATATTCAGTACTCAATCAACCTCATAATTCAAATGCATCAATTCTTCTGTCCTCCTTATTAATTTTCTGGTTTTCACATGCATATGAAGCATGGAAATATCATGGCTTGGGTCAGACACACCTAAGTCTCCAAAGTGAAATCATTTCTCTATGATGCTTTAAAGAGTTCTTTTTTTTATTTTTTAATTTAAATTTTATTTTTAATTTTTTATTGTGATTTGGGTGTAAAGAGTTCTTTTGTGGCAGATTTGCCCAATGCAATATTTTCTCTGATTTCTTTACTTCTTTGTCCTTTGGCATTGGCTGGGGTACAAGTAGAATGTAATTTTTGGCAATTTCACTCTTTTCTGTTTTAATAATGTTGCTTTTTGGTCCATTTGTGAGGATTTATGTTCTCTTTATGTTGTAGTATACTCCATAGTGAAGCTGCAGTCTTGGACTTCTTTAGTAAGTGCTTCAAGATTTCTTTGCTTTGGCAAGACTGTAGTGTCATCTGCATATCACAGATTGTTAATGAGTCTTCCTCCAATCCTGATGCCATGTTCTGCTTCATAATATCCAGCTTCTCAGACTATTTGCTCAGCATAGAGATTGAATAATTATAGTGAAAGGATGCAACCCTGACACATACCTTTCCTGAATTTAAACAAAGATTTTGTTAGTCATTGAGTGAGCCCCAATCCTAGTAAATGTACCTATAGCAGGTTGAAATGATGCCCCACCCTGCCCCATCTTCATGATCATTGTTATATTTGAGTGCATTGTTGTCGTTATTGTATTAATCTTCCTAGTCTGTCTTATTCAGGAAGCTCTACTGAAATCTGGGCAACGTGGATGGACCTGGTGAAAGTTGAAACATGGTCGGTCCATTCAAGTGACTAAAAAAAAAAAAAACCAGTATATCACCAAAGAATAAAAAGCCAGACCATAGCCAAGAGCTACAAATCAGAATATATGAAATTTTCATCGTGACAAAAATCTTAGTTCAAAAACTGCACTGCATTTTGACTCATAAAGACCCATATGTGTTGAGGAGAATAGCATTCCATGGGATTTTTATGGCTATGACTTTCGGAACTAGATCACAAGCTTGTCTTCCAAGGCACCTCTGAGTGATTACTAACCACACAGCTAGTAGCAGAGAATTTAGCCATTTGCACAACTTATGGATTCTGATAAAGAACTAAATCCCCAAAATCCAAACCCATTGTCTTTGAGGTTTCCAGGGCTGTGAATATTTACAAAAGTAGCTTGCATCATCTTTGTCCTGTAGAACAGTTGGTGGGTTTGAACTGCTGACCTTCTGGGTAGCAGCCAAATGCCTTACTCACTACACCACCAGAGCTCCTTTTTGTAAAGTTCTAATCTTCCTTAAATACAATATGAAATCAATGAATTTGAGGATATTAAATCATGCTCTGATATTTTCAGCT
>NW_006922657.1:312242-313567 GCF_000298275.1 Orycteropus afer afer
CATCCATTTGTCACTGGGAAATGGAATGTATGAAATATAAACCTAGGAAACTTATAAGTTATCAAAAATGAAGAGAAACACATAGTGAAGTGAAATGGACTCGTATTGGCCATATTGAAACAGATAATCATGTTGTCACTATGCCAGAATGAGAATTTCAAATAGAATGGCATCACATTCATCATTAAGAAAACACTTTCTGATCTACTCTGAAGTCCAATGCTGTCAGTGATAGGATAACATCCATAGGCCTACAAGGAAGATGAGTTAATATTTTATTCAAATTTATGCACTACCCATTAAAGCCAAAGATGAGGAAATTAAAGCTATTTATTAACTTCTGCAGTCTAAATTGGACCAAAGATGTAATGGAGATGTTGTGAAAATTATTAATGACTGATATACAAAAGTTGGAAACAAACAAGATCAGTAGTTGGAAAATATGGCCTTGGTAAGAGAAATGATACAGATGTTCATGTGATAGAATTTGACAAGACCCACAACTACTTTTTGCAAATCTTCTTTTCAAGCAACATGAACTTAATGTTGCATATTTTTTATTTCATCAAAATGACTAATTTGGTGGAAGGTGACAATGGAAAATCTCAATAGCATCAGTCAGAACAAAATCAGGGATGATCTCTGGATTAGGAAATAAAATATATGCAAGATTAAGTTCAAGCCGAAAAAGTGACACAGTGCAAGAGAGCCAAAATATGACAGTAAGTCTCTCCCATCTGAACTTGGAGACATCTGAAGAATAGATTTCAGTCATTGAACACCAATGGCCGAAGACCAGAGAAGTTGTGGGATGACATCATAAATGAAGAAAACAAGAGGTCATTAAGAAGACAAGAAAGGAAGAAAAGACCAAAATGGATGCCAGAAAGGTCTGAAACTTGCCCTTGAACTGAGAGTAGCCAAAGTGAATGGAAGAAATGATGGCTCGCTTCTTAGTGTCTTTTAATTAAAATGATTTTTCTCCAAAGAGGATTTATTATTGCATATGTTTCCTCATATAAGTGATTGATATATTGCTCTATCTATGGATTTGTTAAAAGACTGATGCGATTGTAACTTTCTGTAACTCAATGTCTCTAACTTGAGTCTTAACAGAGAGAAGTGAAGAGCACAGAAATAATGAGAAAAGAGACCTGAACAGTAAAGTGGTTTGTTTTGCTACAAAAACATAATGTTATTGAAGGTATTGTGATATTAGGTCCTCAAGTGTGAACACTTGTGAATTTGTTTACTTTATTTGTGAATCTCTTGAATTGATAATACAGACAGACACTGTTCTGAGTGCCTGTTCATATGTTTCCTTT
>NW_006922657.1:314487-315510 GCF_000298275.1 Orycteropus afer afer
TTTATTTCTTTGGTAGTCTGGACAATCTCTTCCTCATGTGATGTCTTATGACTGGCTTGTGTCCATCTGTCACCCCATGCACTGCACAATTATCATTAACCCCCACATCCATGGCTTGCTAATTTTGTTATTATTTGTTATTATTAGTATTATATTTTCCATTAGCCTTTTGTATTTTCAGCTGTACCTTTCTCTGGTGTCACATATAATCTTCTGTAATGATGTGGAAATCCCCAGATTCTTCTGTGACTCCCCTCAACTGTTTAGCCTTGTCTGTTCTGACACCTCCACAAATAGGATGTCAGTATATTGTTTTGTTGCCATCTTTGCTGGTGTTCTAGTGTCAGGGATCCTTCTCTCCTATATGGGAATTGTTTCCTCCATCCTCAGGGTCTCATCTTCAGGCGGGAAGCATAAAGCTCTTTCACCTGCAGCTCTCACCTGTCCATTGTTTGCTTCTTTAATGGAACATACCTTGGAGTGTACCTCAGTTCAGCCGTCTTACATCAGTGTGGAAAGGTGAAAGGACCTCAGTGATGTACACCACAGTTGCCCCAATGCTGAGCCCATTCATCTACAGCCTGAGGAAGGGGAACATCAAAAGAGCCCTCTGGAGGCCCCTCAGTAGTGCAGCCTGATGTCAACCTTTGTGGCAGCTTCTTTAATGTGTGGATTGGAAAAGGTGGCAAAACCTAACATCTGCAATCAGAACACTTGCATCATCGGTTACATAATTTTTGTACCTTTCATACAAAAATACAATCTTAAGTTTGGATGTCTGAACATTCTTTCCTTTGTAACAACTTGGATAGGCTATTGGGAGAATTCTGGGTATGTCAATCTGAATGATCAGATCTCATTATAGCTATGGAGTCTTTTGTATCTTCTCATGTATAACCCAAGCTTCCTGATAAATTGCACTACATCCTTTATGATGATGATGATGATGATGATGATAATGATGATGATGATGATGATTTGGGTGAAGATTTACAAAGCAAATTCACTTTCCATACAGCAGTT
>NW_006922657.1:316505-317551 GCF_000298275.1 Orycteropus afer afer
CTTTAGACAGCTTTTAGAAAACAGAAAGGGGGAGTAATAAAAGGAAACATATGAACAGGCACTCAGAACAGTGTCTGTATTATCAATTCAAGAGATTCACAAATAAAGTAAACAAATTCACAAGTGTTCACACTTGAGGACCTAATATCACAATAGCTTCAACAACATTAGATTTTTGTAGCAAAACAAACCACTTTACTGTTCAGATATCTTTTCTCATTATTTCTGTGCTCTTTACCTCTCTCTGTTAAGACTCAAGTTAGAGACATTGGGTTATAGAGCACTGAAATGGCATGAGCATTTTCACAATTCCATGGATAGAGTAATATATCAATCACCTGTGTGAGGAAACATAGGCAATAATAAATCTTCTTTGAAGAAAAATCACGTTAATTAAAAGACACTAAGAAGCAAGCCATCATTTCTTCCATTCACTTTGGCTACTCTCTGTACAAAGGCAACTTTGAGAGTCCTTGATATATTTTCTTCACGTGTGATGTTCTTGATGTCATTGCACAACTTCTCTGGTCTTCGGCCATTGATGTTCAATTACTGAAATGTATTCTTCAGAGGTCTCCACATCCACATGGGATAGACTTACAGTCATATTTTGGCTCTTCTGCACTGTTCCACTTTTTCGGCTTGAACATAATCTTGCATATTTTTAATTTTCTAATCCAGAGATGTTCCCTGACTTTCTTCTGATGGATGCTATTGAGCTTCTCCATTGTCTCCTTCCACCAGTTTAGTCATTTTGATTCCCATGTATTTTTTCTGGTGAAGTTCATGTTGTTTGAAAAGAATATTTGCAATGAGTAGTCGTTGGTCTTGCAAAATTCTATAACACGAACCCCTGTATCATTTCTGTCACCAAGGCCATATTTTCCAACTACTGATGTTTGTTTCCAATTTTTGCATTTCAGTCGTTAATAACTTTCAGTACATCTCCATTATACCTTTTCTCCAATTTAGACTGCAGAAGTTAATAAATATCTTTAATTTCCTTATCTTTGACTTTAATGGGTGGTGCATAAATTTGAATAAAT
>NW_006922657.1:318571-319516 GCF_000298275.1 Orycteropus afer afer
GTTTTAGAACTAAGATTTTTGTCACTATGAAGAACTCCAATTATTCCATTCTGTAGCTCTTGGCTTTGGTTTGGAGTTTTATGCTTTGGTCATTTAGGCTTTTTTTTTTTCTTTTTAGTCATTTGAGTGGACTAACCATGTTCTAACTTTCACCAGGTCCATCCATGATGCACAGGTTTCAGCAGAGTTTCCTGAATAATACAGAACAGAAAGATTAACACAATAACCACGATAATGCACTCAAATATATCAATAATCATGAAGAGGGGGCAGGATGAGACATCATTTCAATCTGCTATAGGTACATTTACTATGATTGGAGCTGACTCAATGACTAAAAAAAGCTTGGTTTAAATTCAGGAAAGGTGTGTGTCAGGGTTGCATCCTTTCACCATAATTATTCAATCTCTATGCTGAGCAAATAATCTGAGAAGCTGCATTATATAAAGAAGAATGTGACATCAGGACTGGAGGAAGACTCATTAACAATCTGTGATATGTAGATGACACTACAGTCTTGTGAAAGCAATGAATTCTTGAAGCTCTTACTGAAGAAGGCCAAGACTACAGCCCTTACTATGGAGTATACTACAACATAAAGAGAATATAAACCCTCACAAATGGACCAAAAAGCAGAATTATGAAAGCAGAAAATAGTGAAATTGTCAAAAATTACATTCTATTTGTACCCCAGCCAATGTCCAAGGGCACAGAAGTCAAGAAATCAGACAAAACATTACATTGAGAAAACCAGCTGCAAAAGAACTCTTTACACCCAAATCACAAAAAAAAAATAATAAAATAAAATAATAATAAATAAATTAAAAAATAATAAAAAAACAAAAAGAAATCATTAAAGCATCAAAGAGCAATGATATCACATTGATATGTCAGACCCAAGCCATGATATTTTCATGCTTCATAAACATGTGAAAACCAGAAAAT
>NW_006922657.1:323019-325648 GCF_000298275.1 Orycteropus afer afer
TTCTTTCAGTTTGAGAAATGCCGAGCGTGTTCTTCCTTTTTGGTTTTCAGACTCCAGGTCTTTGCACATTTCATTATAGTAATTGGCTTTGTCTACTCTAGCTGCTCTTTGAGTGCAGACTGCAGAAGTTGGTAAAACTCTTCAACTTCTTCATTTTTAGCTTTAATGGTTGGTGAATAAACTTGAATAATTGTAGTATTAAATGGTCTTCCTGACAGACATATGGACATTATCCTATAACTAACAGCATTGCACTTCAACATAAATCTTGAAATGTCCTTTTTGATGATGAATGTAATGTCAATCCTCTTTAATTTTTCATTCCAGGAATAGCAGACCATAGGATTATCTGTTCCAAAATGTCAACACCAATCCATTCCAGCTCACTAATACCAGGGACATTGATTTTCAAGTGTTTCATTTCATGTTTGGCAGCTTCCAATCTTCCTAGATTAATACTTTGTATATTCCATGTTTCAATTATTAGTTGATGTTCACCACTGTTTCTTCTCATTCCAAATCCTACCACATGTGCAACTGAAAGTCCTAAAAGCTTTACTCCAGCCACTTCATTATGGTCAACTCTACATTGAGGAAGCAACTTTTCCTCGATGCATTTTGAGTGTCCTCCAACCTGAGGGGCTCATCTTCCGTCACTATATCAGACAATGTTTCCCTGCTATTCATAAGGTTTTAAGTGATCTTTTTAATTGCAAATGTGGACCTGCACATCCTTCTTCCCAGTCTATCTTAATCTGGAGACTCTGTTGAAACCTGTCCAGCATGAGCATCACATTCTAGAGTCACTTCAAAGATGAGTGTCGAGGACAGGTTTAGGAAAACCAAAGAGAGTAGTGTTCTTGTAGTAAAAAGTGGCATCTCCTTTCTGCTTTGCTCAATTTCCTCTCACATGATGACTGTCCTTGAAAGAAAAGGAAAGACTATCATCTTCTTGCATCCTTTTGGATGTATAATTGAGGAATATCTATACTCATTTTTTTTGCCCTGTTTTATTGATCAAATGTATCAAAACATACCCTTTATTCAATGATTCTTACTCTTCTACATACAATTAACAAAATGACAGATGCCATCAAATGTCCATAATGATAAAAACAAATGAACCACACATTTCTTCCTTCAGGAGTTCTTAAGATTTCTGTGGAAAGTATAGTCCTCCAGCGGGGAAACAAAATACTGGATGTATCAATTCAAAATTTCTTCATCTTTTGTTATGAGACAGTGAATATTTTATTCAACATAATACAAAGTAGAAACATAACTAATCTCTGGCTTCCCTGTGCTACATTTTGACTATGTAAATAGTTATTGTGCAGTCTCTGCCCTTTAACTATTCAAGATATTGTGCAGAGATAAGTAGTTGTCGTCAGGCATCCAGGGTAAGCCATATGTAGAATTCAAGTAAGTTACTTAAATGACATCATCTGTAGAACGTATTACAAAGATATCTATATTTAATGAGTTCTAACCATTCATATAAATTATTTCTTTAGTCTTTACTCTTTACTGAACTATAAGCTAAGTATCATTTAAAATGAACAACTGGAGACCATGAGAGTTTAATAATAAGTTGCAGTCCACAAAGCTAATGAGTTAGAGGAGCCAAAATTGAAAATAAAATATTTTGCCTGCAAAACCATTGCTGTATTTTTGCAAATAGCACACCCTTATAAATAATATGCACACACCTATAATTGGCAGAGATGATAATATTACACAAACATATTCTGGCATAATGTGCCCATGTGTATAAAATGCGTGTCTCATGACATACCAAGAAGTGAATTTCAGCTTCATTCATCCTTATTCAATAGATCAAAAACGTTGCTTTAGATCATTTTTGCACAATAAAGGTATAAACCATTGTCAAGAAGTCATGGATCAAGTTTGGTAGTATTCTAGCAATCATAAAATAAAGAATTGAAATTGTCTCTTTATTCAGGGTCAATTCTCAGCCAGGCCTGAGAACAATGGATTTCCCTGCAACCAATCTGTGCCTGCCTGTGTTGTACCAGAGAGAGGGGAAGAGTTGTGCAGAGGGCTGCACACAGGACTGCCACAGCCTGAGATGTTGCTCACATGCACCCGAGTTCCACAGTGATGGTCCCACAGGAAATAGTGTGACAGAAGAGTGTGGGTGTGGATGCACACTGCTCTAGCACCATGGGGATCACAGGTACCCTGTAAAACCAGTCTCATCAAAGCAAGGGAGGTATTTTACATTTGCACCCACAGTTCTCATGCAAGGCCCACAGCATCCATACAGTTGGGGGATTCAAATAACCTGGGTATGGTGGCCAGCCAGCTCTATGGCAGTGTGAATTGTATATGGCTACTGCACACCAGTTCACTTGTCTGAGAGGCCTATCCTACCCGAGGTATGCAAACCCACACACCTTTTGGACAGGGCTTGGTTGCCCTAGAGAGGGGTGCTTCCAGGGCACAAAAACTGATTGATTCCTGCATTAGAGAGATCCACTTGCAGGGAAAGAATCCTGCCAGGAAAGGGGCATTAGAAACTCGAGGATAGGTTAGTATGAGTCTGCTGTTGGGAATCAAACATCTGTGGCATTCAGGCACCAAGATGAAGACAACATTCAACCCATTA
>NW_006922657.1:325863-327511 GCF_000298275.1 Orycteropus afer afer
TGTGTGTGTATGTGTGTGTGATTTGGGTGAAAGTTCACAGAGCAAATTCACTTTCCATACAGCAGTTCACATACACTTTGTGTCATGACATTGACTACAATTTACCACGATGCAACAGCTCCCCTCCCTCTTCCTCCCCATAGTAACCTCTTCCCTGTGTCCTTCCCTCAATGCACTTTTGCCCCCTGAGCTGTCTCCCTGTGCATACACAGATCTTCTATTCTCCCATGATTGTTCTCTGCAAAGAGTGTAAATACTTAGTGTAAATATTCACCTCATATGCCTGTCTTTTGTTTGGCTGGAAGCCACAAACATGGGTTCATTTTCAGACCTGAAAGACAGCTAGGGGCCTTAGTCTCAGGGGTTCCATCAGGATCTATTAGACCAGCAAACCTGCCCATCCCCCCCCTTTTTTAATGATTTTGAGTTTTGTTCCACATTGTTCTCCCACTCTACCCAGGATCTCCTACACAGATCCCCCTCCTAGTGGTTGACAGTAGTAGCTGGGCATCATCTAGTTCTTCTGGTCTCTTAGTCATATAGGCTGAGGATCACATGGTGTACCAATCACATGGACTAATTGTTTCTATTAATCTTTTTGTTTTCTTCATTCTTCTTTCCTCTGGATGAGGAGAGACCCATCATTGCATCTAGATGGCTGCTTGCAACTTTTTAAGATCCCAGTCACTACTCACCAAAGTAGGAGGTGGAGCAATGTTTTGTGTAGTATGTTATGCCAATTAAGCTTGATGTACCCTGCAACTATGGTCCTGAACCCACAGGTACAACTACTCACTCCCTCTGGGTAGCTGGCTGTGGCCAAGAAGTGACTACAAACTTTTCCCTTGTCAGCTCTACTATAAACCTGAGAATTCTTACAGAACATACAAATACACTTGTAGAAACATTGTCTGCCAACCCTATACATGATTTTGGGTATGCTCCCCCTTGCATAGACGTATCTAATAGTTCAGCCTCTCTACCCATCTCTCCACCCATATCTCCATGTTTGCCTTCACTGACAATGCAGAACTGTATGTGCAAAAGGCTACATCTTTGTTGTCTGTACCTCCCATGTACCACTCTCTGTCTTCCTTTTCCTCAATACCACTATACTAGTCACTCACATTTGGTACATTGCCCTTCTCTTCACCCAAATCAATACTTATCTCTATCTATCTAACAGTGTTCCCTCCCCTCCACTCCCACCCCTGGTAACCAACAAAGAAAACGCCCTTCCATATATAAAACTTCCCCTGCTTTTTTACAAAAACAAACTAATACAATATTTGTCCATCTGTGATTGACTTACTTGACTCAGCATAATGTTTTCCAAGATCATCCACATTATGCAGTATTTTGCAGATTCTATGTTATTCTCTAGGCTTGCATAGTATTCCATTGTGTGTATGTACCATAGTTGGTTTATCTATTCTTCAGTTGATGGGCACCTAGGTTGCTTCCATCTTTTAGCTATGGTAAATAGTGCTGCGATGAATATGGGTGTGCATACCTATTCATGTCCTGGCTCTCACTTCTTTAGGATATATACCTGGTAATGGAATGGCTGGGTAAAATGGTATTCGTAATTCTAACTTTTGAAGGAATCGCCATACTGCTTTCCACAGTGGTTGTACTATTTTACAGT
>NW_006922658.1:0-1376 GCF_000298275.1 Orycteropus afer afer
TATAGGATCATATCATCAGAAAATAGGGATAGTTTGACTTCTTCCTTACCAATTTGGATGGCTTTGATTTCCCTTTCTTGCCTTATGGCCCTGGCTAGGACTTCTAGTACAATGTTGAATAGAAGTGGTGATAGCGGGCATCCTTGTCTGGTCCCTGTTCTCAAGAGGGATGATTTCAATCTTTCTCCTTTGAGAATAATGTTTACTGTTTGTTTTGCATAAATGCCCTTTATTATGTTGAGGAATGTCCCTTCTATTCTATTTTTGCTGAGAGTTTTGATCAGGAATGGGTATTGGATTTTATCAAATGCCTTTTCTGCATCAATTAGATGGTTATGTAGTTCTTCTCCTTTGTTTTATTTATGTGGTGGATGACGTTGATTGTTTTTCTAATGCTAAACCATCCTTGCATGCCTGATATGAACCCCACTTGGTCATGATGAATGATTTTCTTGATATGTTGTTGCAGTCTATTGGCTGGGATTTTGTTGAGGATTTTTGCATCTATATTCATGAGGGATATTGGTCTGTAGTTTTCCTTTTGAGTGATGTCTTTGCTTGCTTCATAAAATGAGTTAAGGAGGATTCCATCCTTTTCCATGTTTTGGAATACTTTGAGTAGGATTGGTATCAATTCTTTTCTGAATGTTTTGTAGAATTCTCCAGTGAAAACGTCTGGGCCAGGACTTTTTTTTGGTTGGTAATTTTTTGATGACCTGTTCAATTTCTTCTTTTCTGATGGGCCTGTTCAACTTTTCCACATAAGTCTGTGTTAGTTTAGGCAAATGGTGTGCTTCTAGAAAACTGCCCATTTCCTCCAGATTTTCAAATTTGTTGGAGTACATTTCTTCATAGTATCTTGATATTATCCTTTTTATTTCAGTTGGTTCTGTTGTGATGTCTCTTTTAAAGTCTGATTTATGTATTTTGGGGCTCTTTCATTGTGTCCATATATATTTATTATGGTTATATCTTCATGTTCAATGGATCCTTTAATCATTATATAATGTCCTTCTTTGTCTTTTATGGTGGTTTTTGTCTTAAAGTCAATTTGATCAGAAATTAATTTTGCCACTTCTGCTTTCTTACAGTTGCCATTTGCTTGATATATCTTTTTCCGACCTTTGATTTTTAGTCTATTTTTGTCCTTATCTCTTAGGTGTATCTCTTGTAGGCAGCATATTGATGGGTTTTGTTTTCTTATCCAATCTGCAACTCTCTGTCTCTTGAGTGGTGTGTTTAATCCATTAACATTCAGTGTAATTATTGACAAGTATGAATTTGTTGCTGTCATTTTGTTACATGTTTTTTCATGGTGTCCCTGGTCCTTTGTTCCATATTATTTTCTGTGCTGAGCTCATTATGTTCATGAATCC
>NW_006922658.1:2615-3222 GCF_000298275.1 Orycteropus afer afer
TTTTGAATTCCTTATCAGAAAGTTCCAATGCTGCTTCTTTCTCAGGGATGTGTTCTGGGTTTGTATCCTGTTCTCCTGTTTCTACCACTTTATCTTGCTTCTTTGTGTGGATTGTGATGGTCTGTTGCTTCCAAGGCATCGTGGTATTGTATTAAGATCTCTGTTAATTGTTTGTGAAGAGCTGCCAAGGGTGATTCAGGCTCTTCCTGGTGTTTTTATATAGTTGGCCCATTGGTGGAAAGAAGAGCTGCTGGCTCTTGCTCAGTAAGTGAACTTGTAGGAGGTGTGGGCATACTTGTATCTTATGAGGATTGTTGCTGTTTCTCAGTCAGTTAGGCAAAAATTACCATTGAATAGCCATCAAAAAAACTATAAGCACATGGAGAAAAAATACATCCTGAAGTCACACAGGACCAGTAACCCAAAAAAAGGAAAAAGAGGGAAAAAGAAGAAGAAAACAGATAAATCTGCAATATCTGGGGACAGGTCACTGAGAGTAAAAAGGTAGAGAAAGAAAATAATGAATAAAGAAAACAAACAAAGAAACAAACCAACAATAAGAAAGAAAATAAAAGCAAAAACAGAACAACAACAAAAAAAAAAAAAA
>NW_006922658.1:3347-11160 GCF_000298275.1 Orycteropus afer afer
AAGAAGGTGTAGACTAGGACCTTTTCAATTGTGCAGTGCACTTCAGGAGAGTTGTTGGGGTTACTGGAAAGTAGAACCTCTTCTTAAGTCCCTGGAATCTGGTGGAGCTCTGTCTCTTTAGGTTGTCACTAGGTGCTGGTTACATGTTGATTTGTTTTGTCTTGGTTTTACGGTTTAATATTTTGAAAAAGTGAAGCTGGTGTGTTTTATTTTATTATTGATTCAAGTATGTTGGTTTGCTCTGCTGTTTTCTTTGTGGTGGTAGAATCACTGTGTGTAGTGTGGATATGTGTTTCTGTTTGTCGTAAAGAGGGTTTAGAGTTTGAAGCAGGAGGTTTTATGGTAATTGGCTGAATATGTTTTCTTCTATTGAGTGAGTGAAGATATTGGTGGAGAAGGTGGGAGCAGAAGAAGGAAAGCTTGGTGTTGCTAGGGTTGGTTTCTAGGGCTTTGAGCAGGCTATTTTTGATGACATATTTATTTGCAAGACTGCAGCTCAACCTTAGGGAAGATTCTTATTGTTAGAGTGTCACAAATTTCTGCCAATTTTGGGCACACTCAGAGATCCCTACTCTGTGGCCCCACAGCGCCAAAGAATGGCTCCAAGGCAAAAATCCCGGGAGTGTGGTTTCTTCCCTCTCCCTGTTCTGTCTGCCCGTGGTGTTGACGGAATCCCACCAGACTGCTAATGGCCGGTTCTGGAATTTGTCTGTGATACCACCCAGCTGTGGTGCCAAAGATGCGCACAGTTTCAGCTGTGTTAGGGTCGGGGGAGTACCTGCTAGTGACCTGTGGTCCCGATCTCTGTGACAAAGAAAAGCACAATGTCTCCCAGTCTGACCCCGATCCACTCTGTGACCCACTGGGAGGGGAGGGAGCTAGCCTTCCTATCATAACAGTAAGTTTTCCTCTGAATCTCAGCGGAGCTGTCCATGCCTGCCACCAGCACCCAGAAGACCCAAATTACCTCCAAATAATCAAGATCAGCTGCTGGAGGCAGGTCCCTGCTGCTGCCCACCGGAATATTAGAGTGGTCGCTGGTAAGCTGTTATAAGGCGTCCTCCCTCTTGGCTTGGGGATCTCAGGCGGGCGCCCTAGCCTGGCACACAATGACTGCTCCAGAAGAGTTTCCAATGCCTGTCTTGGGTGCCTGTCCATCCTCCTCCAGTAGCTCTTTCCTAAATAACTTCCCTGTGCCTTTTCTCTAATTCTGCTCTTCCATGTTTGATGCACTCTGATTTTGTGAGCTGTTCAGAGCACCAAAATTCCTAATTCAAACTGTGGTGGCCAGTTTTCCAAGACCTTAGATGCCAGAGGGATAAAGCATGCTGCTCCCTGGCACAACTCCATTTTGAACTTCCTTCAGTGTTTTATATATGCCATCCCATTGCCTTCTTGTCTGCATGGTTTCTGCTGAGTAATTGGAGCTCAGCCTAACTGTTTGAATATTATAAGTAATATTTCTTTTTTCCCAGGCAGGTCTCAAATTTTTTTCTTTGTCTTTGGTTTTGGAATGTTTGATTATAATATGCCTCAGTGTTTTTCTAGTGGGATCTACCTTGTATGGGGTTCTATGAGCTTCTTGGACAAACATCTTTTCTTCCTTCATGATATGGGGAAAGTTTTCTGTTAGCAGGTCTTCCAAAATTTTCTTGGTAGTCTTTTTTGCCACTTCTTGTTCTGAAATTCCAATGAGTCTAATGTTTCTTCTCATGTCATCGCATAAAATTCTTAGGTTCTCTCATTTCTCTTAAATCTTTGTTCTGATTTTTCTTCATATAGGCTACTGTCTAGGGTTTCTTCTAGTTGGGTTATATTTGCATGTCATTGTTCATCTTCTGCATTTCTAACTGCTGTTTTTGTATAAGTTCTGATTGTGTGTTAATTTTAATATGCTGCTCCTCATGATTTTCCTGAGTTCCTCCAGGGAACTGTCTGTGTTCTCCTTGTTTCTGTTTGGGGTTTCCTTAGGCTCTTGTATAGCTCTATAAACATATCTTCTAAATTTCTTCACAGATAATTCTGTTGCCTCCTCTTCCTCCATGTATAATGAGATCTTTGTTTGTGGTTTTGCTTCTAATGCCTTGTCCTATTTTTGTTTGATTTGAGGTTGCCTATTATTTCCTAGACATTTTGAGGTTGTCTTAACTGTTGGTTACATGTTTATTTGTTTTGTCTTGGTTATATGGTTTAATATTTTGAAAAGGTGAAGCTGGTGTATTTTATTTTATTTTATTATTAATTCAGGTATGCTGGGTCACTCTGCAGTTTTCTTTATGTCAGTGGAGTCACTGTGAGGAATGTGGATAAGGGTTTCTGTTTGTCATAAAGAGGGCTTAGAGTTCAGACTGGAGGTGTTATGCTGGCTGAATGTGGTTTCTTCTATTGGGTAAGTGAGAAGGTGGGAGTGGAAAAAGGAAAGCTTGCTGTTGCTAGGGATGGTTTGAGTGGGCTGCTACTGATGATGTCATACTATTACTTACAAGCCCACTGCACAATTTCAGAAAAGATTCCAGTTGTTGGGGGGTTGCCACTTTCCACCAGGCTCAGACACATGCAAAATACCCCCACTCCCAAGGCCCCTCGGCACCAAAAAGCCAATCCAGGGCAACTTCCCAGTTCCACGATCTGCCGCACAGGTGTTTTCTCTCTCCACCCCGCCTGCCTGCAGTGCCGGCTCAACCCACCCAAACCACAATCAGCTCAGGAGTTTGTCTGTGAAACCGTCCACCTGTGGCACCAAAGATGTGTTCAGTTTCAACTGCGCTGGAGTTGGGACAGTGCCTATTAGGAATCTATGGTCCCAATATTAGTGATAAAATCATGTGCAGACCTCTTGGTGCCACTAAGCTAACCCAAGCCTTTTCAGTGACCCACTGAGGGGGAAGCAAGCCAACTTTCCTGGGGCTTCAATAGGCTCTCTGCTTGGGATTCAGTGGTGCTGGACGTGCCCATTTGCACCTAGCTGAACCAAATTACCAATAAAATCAGGTGCTGAAGGTCAATCCTTGTGGTGATCGCTGGTATGCTGGTGTGGTTGCTGGTATGCTGATACGGGGTATCTTCTGCCTTGATCCAGGGGGGTCTTGGATGGCCATTCTCACCTGCCAGTCGGTCCCCCAGGGAAGTCTCTAATGGCCTTTCTCAGCTGCCTATCCATGTTCCACAGAGTAGATCCTCTTTGATTTTTCTTCCTGTATCTTTCTTCTAATTCTTCTCCTCTTAGTTTGGTGCACTCTGACTCAGTGAGCTGTTCAGAGCACCAAAATCCCTAATTCAAACTGCTGTACCTAGTTTTTCAAGCACTAAGTTGCTAGAGGGAAATAGCATGGTGATTACTGACGAGACTCCATTTTGAACTTCCACTATATTTTCTTCCTTCCATCTTTTTTGATGCTTCCTGCATCATTCAGTATTTTGCCCATAGAATCTTTCAGTATTGCAACTCAAGACTTATTTTTTTTATTCAGTTCTTTTGGCTTGAGAAATGCTGAACTTGTTCTTCCCTTTTGGTTTTCTAACTCCAGGTCTTTGCACATTTCATTATAGTAATGAGCTTTGTCTGCTCGAGCTGCTCTTTGAAATCTCTTCAGCTCTTTTATCTTGTCATTTCTTCCATTTGCTTTAGCTACTCTCTGTTCAAGGATAAGTTTCAGAGTCTCTTCTGACGTCCATTTTAGTCTTTTCTTCTTTTCTCATCTTTTTAATGACCTCCTGTTTTCTTCATAGATGATGTCCTTGATGTCATCTCACAATTCTTCTGGTTTTCAGTCTTTAGTGTTCAATGCATCAAATCTGTTCTTTAGATGGTCTCTAAATTCAGGAGCGATTATATTCAAGATCATATTTTGGCTCTCATGGACTTGTTTTAATTATCTTCAACTTCAATTTGAACTTGCATATGAGCAGTTGATACTCTGTTCCACAATCAGCTCCTGGCCCTGTTTTGCCTGAAGATATTGAGCTTTTCCATCACTTCTTGCCACAGCTGTATTCATGCAGATTCCTAGGTACTCCATCTGGCAAAGTCCACGTGTATAGCCACCGTTTGTGTTTTTGAGAAAAGGTATTTGCAATGAATAAGTCACTGGTCTTGCAAAATTCTATCATGCTATCTCCAGTGTTAATTTCTGTCCCCAAAGCCAAATTTTCCAACTACCAGTGATTCTTCTTTGTTTCCAACTTTTGCATTCCAGTCACCATTGATAATTAACACATCTTGATTGCATGTTTGGTCAATTTCAGACTGCAGAAGTTGATAAAAATCTTCAATTTCCTCATCTTTTGTTTTGGTGGTTGGTGTATAAAGTTGAATAATAGTAATATTAACAAGTCTTCCTTGTAGGCATATGGATATTATCCTATCACTGACAGCATTGTACTTCAGGACAGAACCTGAAACATCCTTTGTGATGATGAATGCCATGCCATTCCTCTTCAAATTGTCATTCTCAGCATAGTAGGTCATATGGTTGTCTGATTCTAAATGGCCAAAACTGGTCTATTTCAGCTCACTAATGCCTAGGATATCAATCTTTATGCATTCCATTTCATTTTTGACAACTTCCAATTTCCTAGATCCAAACTTTATACATCCCATGTTCCGATTATTAATGGATGTTTGCAGCTCTTTCTCCTCAAATTGAGTCACGCCATGTCAGCAGATGGAGGTCTCAAAAGCTTTACTTTATCCATATCGGTAAGGTTCGTTCTACTCTGATGATGCAGCTGTTTCCCAGTCATATTTTGAGAGCCTTCCTTCCTAAGGGGCTCATCCTCCTGCACTGTATCGGACACTGTTTCCGGGCTATTCATAAAGTTGTGCAGTAACGTATGAGACAGTTTTTCTATGTTATTTATAAGGTTTTCCCTTGCCAATTCTTTGAGAAGTGGATGGCTTTCTCCTTCTTCCTTACTGTCTCAGTCTGTAAGCTGCATTGAAACCTGTGCACCATGTGCAACCCTGCTGGCATTTGAAACACTAGTGGCACGGCCTCAAGCCTCATAGCAACCCACAAGCCACCACAATATGACAAACTGACAGACGTTTGTCTCTTAGCTGTTTGAAACCTCTCTGCCATCCCCTCACCTGAATTCCTGATGCTGCTGTGCACTATCATCCCCTCTGGCTTCTCTTTCCCCACTTTCCTGCCTCTTAGGGGTGGGGTCTGGGTCCCTCCCCTTACCTGGATCCCTGGCACTGCTCTGCTTTGTCTTTCCCTCTGGCTTCTCTTTCCCCCACTAAGAGTAACTTAGCAGGACTTTTTTTGCCTCATAGTGGGGGAAAAATAGACTAATCCTGTCCTGGTCCTGTCTAACAAAGTTTAAAAGAAAGACTCAAGGATTAAACTGTTTCTAAGTAACTAAGCCTCCTCCCAGAACAAAGCTCATTAATATTTATTGAAATTAAAAAAAAAAAAAAAATCCACCCACCAAAAAGTAAAACACATTTGACATCCCATCACAAATTTTCAGGCAAATATATCTATGAATATAGTAAGAGTGTACAGGGGGCAAAATTATGAAAAATTAGCTATAACCAAACATCTTGAAAGAATGGGTCTCTGGGCCTGGTGCTCAGGACCATAGTGTCAGGGGACATCAAGGTCACTTGGCATAACAGAGTCCACAAAGACAGTGCTCTACATCCTACTTTGGTGAGTAGTGACTGAGATCTTGTGAAAAAGCTTTTAAGTGGCCATCTAAGGTACAACTACTGGTTTCTCCCTATCTGAAGCAAAGAAGAGTCAAGAAAAAGGTACAGGAAACATTTGGTCCAAAGAACTAATGGACAACATGAACAGCCTCCATGACCTGAGACCAGAAGAACTGGATAGTGCCAAGCTACCACTGCTGACTGCTCTGAAAGGAATCACAATAGGAAGTCTTAGATAGAGTGGGAGAAAAATATAGAATAAAACTCAAAAAGATCAGGCTTACTGGCGTGATAAAGACTGTTGGAAATCCTGAGACTATGGCCCTTAGAAATCTTTCAGTCATGGAGCTGAACTCACCTCGTGGCTCCTCTTTCAGCCTATAAGGTGAACCATAATGCCAGAGAGGTATGCACTCCTTAGAATAATCAACAATATGTGATCAAAGGCCAGCATTTTCCCAGGGATAAAGTTCATAAGGCAGGAAGGGATAGGAAAGAAATAAGTACAGGAAACAGTAAGCACAGAGAAGTGTGAAGAGTATATATATATATATATATATATATATATATATATCTATCTATCTATCTATCTATCTGGTAGCATAGTGCCTAAGGCACTTGACTGCTAACCAGAAGGCTGGCAGTTCAAACCCACCAGCCATTCCTCGGAAGTAAGGTTGGGCAATCCTACTTCTGTAGTGACACTGCCTCGGAAACCCAAGGAGGGGTCGCTATGAGTCAGGGCTGACTCGACAGCACATAACAACAACAAAAACATATATATATATATTTACACACACACACACACACACACATATATATATATATAATAGACTGTGGGGATTGCACTCAATGTCACAAAATGTGTATGAATTGTTGAATGGAAAACTAACTTATTCTGTAAACTTTTACACAAATCATTGTAAATTTTTTTCTAAAAAAATTATCAGTCTAGTGAAGAACCAGGAAAACATGACTCAAAGAAAACTGACCCAGAAGTGACACATGATAGAATTAGTAGACAAGGGCATGAACATTTATTATAAATCATACTCTGTATGTTCATGCAGCTTGGGGAAAGATTTGACATGTCGACAGAAGATTTTTTTAAAAGATCCAAATCAAACTTCTACAATGTTTAAAATGGGTGTCCTGGGCAGCTTCTGAAATGATGCTCTATGATTCTACCTCCTAGTGTTCATGCCCTGTGTAGTCCCCTTCCCTTGAGTGTGAACTAGAACTAGGGACTTGAATAAAATCCATCAAAAGTGGTAGGATATCACTTCTTCTGAGATAAATTTACAAAAGGTACAATTTCTGTCTTATTCATACTCTGTCTGCCAGTACTTGCTTCTCTGATAAAGCCAGCTGCTATGTGAGCTGCCCCGTGTGGAGAGGCAAGGGACCAAGGGGGCTTCAGTACAACAGCCCATGAGGAATTGAATTCTGCCAACAACCATGTACATGAACTTGAGCCTTGAGCCAAGTTGAGCCTTGAGATAATGCAGTCTTAACCTGATTGCAGGCTTGTGAGAGACCCAAAGCCAGAGGACCTACCTAAGTCACATCTGGATTCCTGATCCACAGGTGAGATAGCTATATAATTTCAGGTCAATAAATTTTAGGCTATTTTTTTATGCATTTTATTGAAACACTGAAATATAATTTATGTACACTGAAATACACAAAACTAAAGTGACATGGGCCAATGCTTTTTTGTTGTTGTTGTTGCAGTGTTTCCTTCCCTTCCACCCCTGGCAACCAACAGTTTCCCTCCATATATAAACCTTTCCTTGACCCTCCACAACAACTAACTAATACTATATTGTCCTTCTGTGATTGACTTATTTCACTCAGCATAATGTCCTCCAAGTTCATCCGTATTATGCGGTATTTTGCAGACTCTACATTATTCTTTAGTGCTGCATAGCATTCCAGTATGTGTCATACTTTGGTCATTCACTCTTCTGCTGATGGGCATGTGGGTTGTTTCCATCTTTTTGCTATTGTAAATAGTGCTGTGATGAACATGAATGGGATCCCGGGGTCAAATGGTATCTCCAACTCCAACTTTCTAAGGAATTGCCATCTTGCTTTCCACAGTGGTTGTGTCACTTCACAGTCACACAAGCAGTGTATGAGAGTCCCAATCTCTCC
>NW_006922658.1:12625-30110 GCF_000298275.1 Orycteropus afer afer
CCCTTTCAATGTGTTATCTGACAATTTAGTATTAATCTTCTGGATTTCTATCTGTAGATTTAGAATCATTTCTAATTTTTCATTGATTTTGTCATTTTGTTCTTATATTTTCTTTCAAAATTCTTCTAGGGTTTTGTCTGTGTTTTCTTTGGTCTGTCTCTCAATCCTTCGAAGACAACTAAATATAATTCTTTTGAATTCTTATCAGGGAGTTCCAATGCTGCTTCTTTCTCAGGGATGTGTTCTGGGTCTGTATCCCTGTCCCTTGTTTCTCCTGCTTTATCTTGCTTCTTTGTGTAGACTATGATGTTCTTTGTCTCCAAGGCATTGTGACATTTTTGTGTTTATATTTAATTGGTGATTATATATTGGAGTGACTTGCCCACAATTTTTGTTTTGTTTGTTTTGTTTGTATGTTATCTATGCAGGCAGGGTACTGTGCTGTGCTCTTCTATTCACTAGTTGACAGTGCTTATACACTCACCACCTGTCTCCTTTCCTCTGTCAGCCTCTCATATGTCCTTGCTGACTGTGGCAAACAGAGTCATTCTTAGGTCCCGTTTTCATTCAGGTTTTTCCACTAGTTGGTGCTTAATCCACTTCTGTATAGTTTCTTTCAAAGCTCAGGGTTCCAGGATTATCTTCTGTATCTCTGTCAATTGGTTTTTCTTTTCTTTGCTGAAGAGAGTCTGTGTTGCTTGTCTGCCTTTTCCTCCATTTTACTGGAAGTCTAGGCTAATTTGTTGCATGGCAGTCAATAACTGGCATAGATTTTGGTACCAAGAGTGTGTACTGTATTTTTGTTGATTGCAGTGACTTTAACACACCAGTTTTGATGAAGGACAGAATAACTAGAAAGAAACTGAACAAAGATTCAGAAGATCTCAGCAACACAATTAACCAACTTGAACTTACAGACATATGCAGAACACTCCACCCAACTAAAACACCATACACATGGATCAATCTCCAGAATAGACCATATGTTAGGCTATAAAGCAAGCCTCAATAAATTTAGAAACATCAAAATACTACAAAGCATCTTATTGGATCACAACGTTGTACAAAAATCAAATAAGAAGCTCAGGAGAAAAAAATTAAGTAACTGGAAACTGAATAACACTCTGCTCAAAAATTACAGGGTAAAGGAGAATTCAAGTGTGGAGTAAAAAAATTTCTTAGAAGCGAATGTGAATGAAAACACAACATACCAAAACCTTTGAAACACTGATAGTAGTACTCAGAGGTCATTTTTTAGCAGTAAATGCATATATCAAAAAAGAAGAAAGAACCCAAATCAGTATCTTGACAATGGCAAGAATTAGAAGAGTTACAAAAAACCTACAGTCTCCAGCAGAAAGGAAATAAAGATTAGAGAAATAAGTGAAACAAAACAGAAAAACAGAACAAGATCAGAAGCTGGCTCTTAGAAGATTAACAAACCAATCGCAATCTTTAAAAAAAAAAAAAAAAAAAAAAAAAAAAAAACATGAATAAGAAGCGAAATGGGTGATACCACAGCAGAATCCACTGAAATAAAAAGGTTCTGGGACTGGAGCCAGCCTCGCCATATTGGGTGTCACCCCCCACCCCCACCCAGGGCTGGTGGCATTCCTGGCAATGCATCCTCGGACTAGAGCTGGGGCCCTGCGTGCGTGTTAGTCCTGGCCGGGGACCCGTGTCTGGCCGTGGGCCCCGCGGCAGCGGTGCGTGGGTGGTGTCGGTGGATGTGTTGCGGGTGTGTGTCAGGCGGAGGTCCGAGTCCTTCCCTCTCCCGGCGGCGTTACCCCTACCGCCCACACCCCCCACCCACCGCCTTCCTGACGCCCAGCCTGTTCTCCTCTACCGCCCACACTTGTCTCTCTCCGACAGCCCGGCTTCTGATCCGGGGCCGCACTCCACGGTGTATCGCTTCCCAGGCCGTCACCTTCCGCCGGTGGCGTGCTGCCCAGGGGCGCGCTCTTCCCAGAACGGCCACCCCTACCCAGTCTGGCGCGCGCCGTGTGAGGGCCGCGGCGCCCCTGGTCGGGG
Organism: Orycteropus afer afer; assembly: GCF_000298275.1. Taxonomy (NCBI): domain Eukaryota; kingdom Metazoa; phylum Chordata; class Mammalia; order Tubulidentata; family Orycteropodidae; genus Orycteropus; species Orycteropus afer. The sequence goes on from NW_006922658.1 coordinate 14,657, forward strand.
TCCGCCGGGCGGTTCCCCTCGCTGTCCCTGCGTTCCCGCAGGGCCACACCGTGCCCTTCTTTCCGTGTGAGCGCATTGGGGGTCGCGTCCTGGGGGTGGGGCCCGCGCCCGTGCCTCCGCGGCTGCCAGCCTGTGGCCACTCCCGCGCCCGCCTCCGGGCTGTCCCCGGGTTCCACGCGCCCCTTGGCACTCCCCGCCAACCGTCGTGGCCCAGGGGGCGGGAGTGGCCGCCTAGCCATTTTGGAGTCCACTGTGGTGGATCTGCCTTGTGCACTCGTGCGCAGGCACAGCGATGGCGCTGGGCCGCTGCGACCCATTGACACCGCCTCTGGGCACGCTGTAGCCTGGCTTCCACCACACCCTTTGCTGGTCTCGCTGGCCTGCATTCATGGGCCCTCCCAGGAGCTCTGGAAGCACAGTGCTGAAGGCACTTGGATGCTAACCAGAAGGCTGGCAGTTCAAACCCAGAAACCACTCCTCTGAAGGAAGATGGGGCAATCTGCTTCCATAGTGATACTGCCTCGGAAACCCAAGGAGGGGTCACTATGAGTTGGGGCCAACTCAAGGGCACATAACAACAGCAACAACATGAAGAACTATCCTCCAACAAATTTGAAAAACTCGAAGAAATGGACAAATTTCTAGGAACATACAACCTACCTAAACTAATAGAGATTGAAGTAGAAAATTTCAACAGCCCTGTAACAAAAGAAAAATTTTAACAAGTCGTGAAAGAAACTCCTAACAACAGCAAAAGTCCCAATCTAGATAGCTTCACTGAAGAATTCTTCCAAATATTTAGAGATCTGCCACCAATCCGAATCACACTTACCTAAGACATGGAAAAGGGTGGAATACTCCTATATTCATTTTATGAAGCAAGCATAATCCTGATACCAAAACCAGGCAAACAAACAAACAAAAAAAAACCCCACTGCTATTGAGTCAATTCCAACTCACAGTGACCCCCATTGAACTTCCAAGACTGCAAATCTTTAGAGGTGTAGATTTACTCATCTTCCTCCCAAGGAGCAGCTGGTGACCCATCAACCTTTTGGTTAGCAGCCCAATGCCTTACCCAATATGGAACCAAGGCTCCTTAAAGCCAGGCAAAGACACCACTAAAGAAAAAAATTACAGACCACTATCCCTTATGAATATAGATGCACAAATCTTCAACAAAATCCTAGCCAATAGAAGCCAAAATTGTAGCAAAAAAAAAAAAAAAAAAATCATGACAGTAGGATTTAAACCAGATATGGAAAGAAGGTTCAACATCAGAAAAACATCAAATTAATCCACTACACAAATAACGCAAAGGAAAAGAACCACATAATCATATCAATTCATGCACAAAAGGCATTTGATAAAATCCAACACCAATTCCTGATAAAAACTCTCAGAAAAATAACAATAGAAGGGAAATTTCTCAACAAAGTTAAAGCCATATTATGCAAAACCAGTGGCCAACATTATTCTCAATGGAGAGAGACTGAAAGCATTCCGCTTGTGAATAGCAACCACACAAGTATACCCTCTGTCACTATACTCCTCTGCAACATTGTATTGGAAGTCCTAGGCAGGTTAATAAGGCAAGAAAGAGAAATAAAAGGCATTTAAGTTCATTAAGAAGAAGTGAAACTATTTTTGTGATGATATGATCCTATACATGAAGAACCCAGAGACTCAGCAAGAAAACTACTGGAACTATTTGAAAGATTCAGCAAAGTGGCAGGGTACAAGATCAATATATAAAAATCAGTTGGATTCCTCACATTAGCAAAGAGATCTCTGAAAAAAGAAGTAAGGAAAACAATATCACTTACATTAGCTACTAAAGAGATAAAATAGGAATAAATATTGCCAGAGACACAAAAGATCTATACAAAGAAAACGATGAAACACTACTACAAGAAACTAAAAGAGATCTACATAAATGGAAGAACATACCACGCTCATGGATGGTTTGGTAGGAAGACTGAATATTGTGAAAATGTCAGTACTACTCAAAGCAATCTATACATTCAATGCAATCCTAATCCAGATTTCATCAACTTTCTTTAAAGACATGAAAAACCAATCAGTAATTTTATATGTAAAGGAAAGACCTTAGATAAGCAAAGCACTACTGTGGAAGAAGAACAAAATAGAAGGTCTCTTAGTCCCAGATTTCAAAACCTAATATACGTCCATGGTAGTCAAAACAGCCTGGCATTTGTATAACAAGAGACACATAGACCAATGGAATAGAATTGAGAACCTAAAATAGATCCATCCAGCTGTGGACAGCTGATCTTTGCCAAAGGGCTACAAAACGACTGAGACACTGCTGTCAAGTTGGTTCCAACTCATAGCAACCCCTCTTTGGATTTCCAAGGTGGTATCACTATGAAAGTAGATTGCCCAACCTTCCTTCTGGGAAGTGGCTGCTGTTGTTGTTGTTATGTGTCATCTGGTTTGCAGTTAAATGCCTTAGACACTATGCCACCAGAGCTGCCTGCCAAAAGGCTGGGATCCCTTAAATGGGAAAAAGACAATCTTTTTAACTAATGTTGCCAGCAAAACTGAATATCCATTTGCAGAAAAATGAAACAAGATCCATTCCTAACACCATATACAAAAAATAACTGAATAGCTCAAGACTTCCAGCAAGGTGGTTGGATAGGGAGACAAGCTATCCAGGCCCTCTACAATAAAGAAACAAAAAACCAACTGAACCACATACAGAGGGTAATACTGGAATCCTTAGCTTTGAAGGGAAGAATAAAGAAATTTATTAAATACAAACTAGTAGAAGAAATTGAATGAAACAGCAAATAAGGAGGCAAACAGAGTTTCAGATTGTCAACTGGCCTGATGTGCAGCCATTTTGAATATTTGAAAGTGGTGTTGTGATCCAGGTAGCTATATGATGATTGGCTCTGCTTACTGAGGATTGCATGGACAAACACAATGGTGGCTGGAAACCAGAAAGTAAATGTGCACACATGATCCAATCACATTACACCTTCTGCAGCCTCACTGGCTGGGCAAGGGATACCACCTGCTTCTGCACCAACTGATCAATGATAGACAGCAGCCAGTACCAGCCCAAACCACCCCAAACTGGTCTATATACAAAGCTAACAGAGATCTGTGCATACATTTTCATCATTTATCATGCCTACTAGCATAGTGCCTAAGGCACTTGACTGCTAACCAGAAGGCTGGCGGTTCAAACCCATTAGCCACTCCTCAGAAGGAAGGTTGGACAATCTACTTCTGTAGTGATACTGCCTCAGAAACCCAAGGAGGGGTCGCTATGAGTCAGGGCTGACTTGACGGCACATAACAACAACAACATAATACCTAACAGGAGGCAAATGGTGAATGCCTAAGTATGTCAAACTAGCACACCAGCCCTGCTGTCTGGGATATACCAAAACAAAATAAAGCATGGAGGGGAAAAAAAAAAAAAAAAAACCTTGCTAAATCACATCAATATATAGTCACTGTTGTTGTTGTTAAGTGCCATCGAGTCAGACCTGACTCATAGCGACCCCTACTTGGGTTTCTGAGGTGGTATCACTATGGAAGTAGATTTCCCAACCATCCTTCCGAGGAGTGGCTGGTAGGTTTGAACCACTAGTCTTCTGGTTAGCAGTCAAGTGCCTTAGGCTATAAATACAATGACATCACAATGTCTTAGAAGCAACTGACGATTCCAGTTAGCACAAAGAAGCAAACAAGATAAAGTAGTACAAACAAGGGACCAGAATACAGGGCCAGAAAACCTTACTGAGGAAGAAGTGGCATTGGTACTACCTAATAAGGAATTCAAAAGAATTACATTTACATAGCTTCAATGGAGTGAGAGCTGGATCAAGAAAAACAATGACAAAATTAAAGGAAACACTGACAAAATTAAGGAAAACACAGATGAACCTGTAGAAGAGTTTAGGAAAACAATACAAACACAAACTGACAAAATAAATGAAAAATTAGAACCCATATGAAAACAAGGAATAGTTCCAGTAAAATGGTGGAATAGACAGACAAGTTACACAGACCCTCTTCAACAAAGGAAAGAGAAAATAATGGACATAGATACAAAGATAATCCTGGAGGCTTGAGCTTTGAAAGGAAGGGTACAGAAGAGAATTAAATACCAACTAGTAGAAGAAATTGAATGAAAACAGTAAGGAGACAAACAGCTGTGGACTTTCGGCTATTCAGAGGACACAGCCATTTTGGATATTTACAAGTGCTGTGGCCATTTTGGATATTTAAAGTGGCAGTGTTCTCATCCCAGTGACCTAAGAATAGGCTCTGCTTGCCAAGGACAACTCACGCAACCATACTGGAGGCTGACAACAGGAAAGGTGTGATATTCCCTTTGTTACTGTTATTCCTCATGCCCTCTTGGTGAATGGAGGTGCAGCCATCCCACACTTCCAATCCCCTTCTAGACTGGGTAGTTAAGGTTGTGTGTCAACTTGGCTGGGTCTTGTTTTGAGTGACTGGGCAGCTGGATGTAGTTATTCCCCATGGTGAGACTGGTAACTAACTCCATGGTGGAATCTCCTGAAGCAGGTGAGTAGCTGCTTTCGGGATGTAGGGTGCTTTCAGTATATAAGAAGCAACTTTGAGGAAAATCTGCAGCTTAGACATAAGCTTGGATCCTGCATGTAGCCGAGTCATCATTCAGCAGACTGCATGTTGTCTGTTGATCTTGGGACTCTTAAAGGACTTGAATCAATGGTCTGCTGTGTGGTTTGGTAATATCAGGCTGTGCCTTTTTACTTGTTGAACTTGAGTTTGCCAGCCTCAGTCTCCAGCAGTTGCCTGAGTGAAGAAAAAGCCTCCAGGTTCAGTGGGCCAGGAGCAAGAGGCAGAGCTGAAGCCCAAAGTCAAAGGGTTGTCATTCTACCCCTAGAGGCTGGCACTTTGAACTTGGACTTATAGCCTCCCAACCTGTAAGAGAATAAATTCCTGTTTGTTAAAGCCATTTCACCTGTGTTATTTCTGTTACAGGAGCTCAGGTAATGTAGTGCCTCAGGGAGCTCTGGTAGCATAGTGGCTAAGACACTTGCCTGCTAACCAGATGGCTGGTGGTTCAAACCCACCAGCCACTCCTCGGAAGGAAGGTTGGGCAATCCTACTTCCGTAGTGATACTGCCTCGGAAACCCAAGGAGGGGTCGCTATGAGTCAGGGCCGACTTGACGGCACATAACAACAACAACAAGGCACTTGACTGCTAACCAGAAGGCTAGTGGTTCAAACCCACCAGCCACTCCTCGGAAGGAAGGTGGGGCAATCTACTTCCGTAGTGACACCACCTCAGAAACCCAAGGAGGGGTCACTATGAGTCGGGTGCGACTCAACAGCACATAACAACAACAACAACATGTCTATTAGAGTGACAGGAAATAACCAAAACATGGACTGACAGGTAATTCTTTGCCTGTATGTGTGCTCTGATAGAAGCTAGGTGTCCAGCCCTCCAGGCCCTCCAATTTGTTTTTGTTTGCTTGTTTTAAAATTAATCTTTTTTTTCTTTTAATTCTTATTCTTTCCTTTTCCCTTCCCATGTTATAATTTATTTTTTCCTCTTCACTTTACCAGCTTCCCATCTCTTTTCTTCCTTTTGGTTCTTCCCAGCCCTTGTCTTTATTTTTGCATTTTTCTTATTTCTTTCTTTATTTTTCTTTTACTCCAGCTCTTTTCTCTTATTCCCCCATCCCCAGATATTGTGTTTTTTTTTCTCCCTCTTTTTTCTACTCATATTCTTTTGTCTTTTTAAAGTATTTCTTCAACTACTTCTCATTTATTGCCTCCTCTCCCCCTTTTTTTTTCTTTTTGGTGATTGTTTCTGTGTGTTTATGCTGTGTGTGTTTTTTGTACTCTTGTTTTTACTTTTTTTTTAATTGTTGCTTTTGTCTAACTGAGTGAGAGACAGCAACTGTGCCCATAAGAACCAACCATAATGGCACCTCCTGCAGCCCCACCTACTGAGTGAAGGCCACCATTTGCTTCTGCACCAAATGGCTGACAAATAGATAACAGCCAATAAGAGCTATACTCACCCTTAACTGCTCTTCACAAACAGCTAACAGAGATCAGTGCACTCACTCTCGTTCTCTATCACACCCACCAGGAGACAGGTGGTGAGTGCATAAGTGCTGCCAACTAGCAAATAGTACAGTACCTTGCTTACTCAGATATATCACAACAAAGAAAAAAAAATCTGGGTGAATCACACTAACATACAATTACCAATTAAATATGAATACAATGTCACAATGCCTCAGAGACAACAGATCATCACAGTTCACACAAAAAGTGATGTAAAGCAGGAGAAACAAAGGACCAGAATACAGACCCAGAAAACATTCCTGAGGAAGAAGCAGCATTATAACTCCCTGATAAGGAATTCAAAAGAGTTGTATTGAGGTACCTTCAATGACATCTCTGGTGGTGTAGTGCCATTTGACTGCTGACCAGAAGGCTGGTGGTTCAAACCCACCAGCCACTCTTTGGCAGGAAGATTGGGCAATCTACTTCCATAGAGATACCACCTTGGAAACCCAAGGAGGGGTTGCCATAAGTCAAATCAACTTGACACCATTGAGTTTTCGTTTTGAGTTCAATGGATTGAGAAACAGATCAAAGAAAACACTGACAAAATTAAGGAAAACACAGACAAAACCCTAGAACAATTTGGGAAGACAATACAAGAACAAAATGAAAAATTAGAAATGATAATCTGCAGATAGAAATGCAGAAGATTAATACAAAAAAAATTCAAAAATAGATAACACATTGAAAGGGCAAAGGAGTAGAACAGAATCAATGGAAGACAGAATTAGTGAGATTGAAGACAAATACCTCAGTATTACTTTGGTAAGGGACCAAATCAGAAAAAAAGAACAAAACAAAATGAAGAAAGTCTAAGATTCATATGAGATACCATCAAGAGAAATAACCCTATGTGTAATGTCTGTCAGTTTGTCGTACTCTGGTGGCTTGTGTTTTGCTGTGAGGCTGGAGGCATTGCCACCGGTGTTTTAAATATGAGCAGGGTCACCCATGGTGGACAGGTATCAGTGGAGCTTCCAGACTAAGACAGACTCAGAAGAAGGAAGGGGCCATCCACTTCTAAAGAATTGGCCAGTGAAAACCATATGAATAGCAGTGAAACACTGTCTGATACAGTACTGGAAAACTTTTTGAATAACCCTGAAACATTGTCTGATATGCTGCCAGAAGATGAGTCCCTGAGGTTGAAAAGCACTCAAAATATGACTGGGGAAGAGCTACCTCTGCAGAGTAGAACTGACCTTAATAATATGCATGGAGTGAAGCTTTCAGGACCTCTATTTGCTGATATAGCATGGCTGAGAATGAGAAGAAACAGCTGTAAACATCCATTAAAAATCAGAACATGAAATATACAAAGTATGAATCTAAGAAAATTGGAAGTTGTCGAAAATGAAAAGGAAAGCATAAATATTGATATCCTAAGCATTAGTGAGTTGAAATGGATGGATTTTGGCCATTTTGAATCAGAAAACCCTATGAGGTACTATACAGGGAGTGACAAATTGAAGAGAAATGATATAGCATTCATCATCACAAAGAATGTTTCAAGATCTATCCTGAAGTATAGTGCTGTCAGTGATAGGATGATATCCATATGCCTACAAGGAAGTCCAGTTAATACTACTATTATTTGGTCATGTTGTCAGAAAGAACCATTCCCTGGAGAAGCACGTCATGCTTGGTAAAGTGGAGGGTCAGTGAAGAAGGGGAAGGTCCTCAGTGAGATGGATTGACAAAGTGGCTGCAATTTTGAGCTCAGGTATAGCAAGGATGGTGAGGTTGGCACAGGAGTAGATAGTGTTTCATTCTGTTGTACACAGAGTCTATGAGTTGGCGCCAACTTGACAGAACCTAACAACAACAACAAGGTTGCTGTTGTTGTTGTTATGTGCCATCAAGTCAGACCCAACTCATAGCAACCGCTCCTTGGGTTTCCGAGGATGTATCACTACAGAAGTAGATCGCCCAAACTTCCTTCTGAGGAATGGCTGGTGGATTTGAACCATCAGCCTTCTGGTTAGCAGTCAAATGCCTTAGGCACTATGCTACCAGAGCTCCCAACAACAATATGAATTTCAAAACAGGAAGAGACAAATAAAACCAAAGAGAAAATAGTCAAAGATGTGTTGGAAGAGATTTTCTCTGATTCAATGAAAGATGAGAATATATGAATTCAAGAAGTTCAACAAACTTCATATTGGATAGACCCTAAAAGAAAATCACCAAGATATATCATCATCAAACTCACCAAAACCAAACACAAAGAAAGAATCCTTAAAACAGCATGGGAAAAAAGAAAAGTCACCTACAAATAGCAACCAATAAGACTAAACTCTGATACCTCAACAGGAACCATGCAGGTGAGAAAGCAATGGGGTGATTATATATATAATCCTGAAATTTCCAACCAAGAATTATACACTCAGCAAAATTGTCCAAGTATGATGGTGAATTTAGGGCATTTCCAGATAAGCAGAAATTAAGAGAATATGTTAAAACCACACCAACCTTACAAGAGATGCTAAAGTGAGCCCTTTGGACAGAGAACCAACAACAGCAAACAACAACCAACCATTAATGCACATGATGAAATAACCCAGAACCTAATCCAGTTATGGAAGTATCCAAAGGAAAATAACCTTACAAGACTGTAAACAGGGAACCAGAGACATCAATCAGCAAATGAAGACAACTACAAATCAAAAAAAGGAAAAAAATAGTGCAGTTACAGAACTTCTAAATGGTGAAGAAGTCAAGACAATTGTGAGATAGTACTGACCATTCTAAACTTGGGGAGAAAATTATAAATCACAAGGTAACCTTAAAGGAATACAATAAACTTTCATATCAAAGTAAAAAGAAGACAATAATAAATATGTAGCAAACACTAAAACAATAGCAATAAAGGAGATGATAACACAATTCATAAACAAAATGAGCTCATCACAGAAAATTATATGGAACAAGGAAATCAACAACACCACGAAAAAAACACATAACAAAATGACAGCAACAAATTAATACTAATTGATAATTACACTGAATGGAAATGTATTAAATGTCCAGAGTTGCAGACTGGATAAGAAAACATAACCCATCAATACGCTGTCCACAAGAGACACATCTTAGAGACATTGACAAAAATAGACTAAAAATCAAAGATTGGAAAAAGATATATCAAGAAATAGCAATAAAAAAAGAGCAACATGGCAATATTAATTTCTGATAAAATTGACTTTAAGACAAAAACCATCAGCAGAAACAAGGAAGGACATGATATAATGATTAAATGATCGATTGAACAAGAGAACATATCCATAACAAACATCTACACACCTATGAAGGGGCCCCAAAATACATAAATCAGATTTAAACAGAATTGAAAAGACCAATAGATGACTACAGTAGTAGTCATAGACTTTAATTCACCACTTTCAATGAAAGATAGAACAACTGGAAAAAAAGTCAACAAGTACACAGAAGAATTAACAATGCAATCCACCTACTTGACCTTCTAGGAGTGTTGGTGGCACAGTGCCTAAGGCATTTGACTGCTAACCAGAAGGCTGGTGGTTCAAACCCACCAGCCACTCCTCAGGAAGAAGATTGGGCAATCTACTTCTGTAGTGATACAACCTCAGAAACCCAAAGAAGGATGGTTATGAGTTGGATCCAGCTTGACAACAGTGAGGTCTTTGTGTGTGTGTGTGTGTGTGTGTGTGTACGTGACCTTATAGACGTCTACAGAGCCCTTCACCCAACAACAACAAAATATACAGTCTTTCCCAGTACACATGGAACATGCTCCAGGATAGACCATATATTAGGCCACAAAGCAAGCCTCAATAAATTTAAAAACATTGAAATACTGCAAAACAACTTCTCAGATCACAGTGCTATAAAAATAGAAATAAACAATAGTAATATCAATGGATAAAGAGCAAACACATGAAAACTGAATAACATCCTCCTTAAGAATGACTGAGTAATAGAAGAAATTAAAAAAAAAATGAAATTAAAAAATTCCTTGAATCAGACTAGAATGAAAACACAACATACCAAAATCTTTGGGACAGCAAAAACAATGATCAGAGGCTAATTTATAGCAATAAAGGCACACATCTAAAAAAGAAAAGCCAAAATCAATACCTTCACCCAACATCTCCAACACTTAGAAAAAGCAGCAATAATGCCTACAAGCACCAAAAGTAAATGAATAATAAAGATTGAGCAGAAATAAACAAAACAGAAATACAATAGAAAAAACAAGACTAGAAGTTGGTTCTTTGAAAACATTAATAAAATTGACAAACCACTGGCAAACTTAACAAAGGAAAAGAGGGAGAATATAAGTACCATGAATAAGAAATGAATTGGGCGATGTTTCAGAACCAACTGAAATTAAAGGGATAATCTGAGGATACTGCGAAGAACCATATTCCAAAAAATTTGAAAATCTAGAAGAAATCAACAGATTTCTAGAAACATACTTAACTAACACAGACTGCAGTAGAAAATTTGAACAGACCGATAATAAAAGAAGAAATTGCACAGGTCATAAAAAAGTTATCAACAAACGTCCTGGCCCAGACAGTTTCACTGGACAATTCCAACAAACATTCAGAGAAGAACTGGCACCAATCCTACTCAAACTATTCCAGAACATGGAAAGTGATGGAATCCTCTCAAATTCATTTTATGAAGCCAGCATAACCTTCATACCCAAAACAAGCAAAGACATCACTAGAAAGGAAAACTACAGAGGACTATAGATTCAAAAATCTTCAACAAAATCCTAGCCAACAGATTCCAACAACATAACAAAAAAAATAATACATTATGACCAAGTGGAGTTCATACTCGGTATGCAAGGATGGTTCACTATTAGAAAAACAATCAGTTTAATCCATCACATAAGTAAAATAAATGAAAAGAACCACGTGATCATATCTGTGTTAGGCTGGGTTCTCTAGAGAAGCAAAACTAGTAAAACTTATATATACATATAGAGAAAGAGAAATTTATCTTAGGAAAATGGCTCAGACATTTATGTTGTTGTTGTTATGTGCCATCAAGTCAGACCTGACTCATAGTGACCCCTCCTTGGGTTTCCAAGGCAGTATCACTACAGAAGTAGATTGCCCCATCTTCCTTCCAAGGAGTGGCTGGTGGGTTTGAACCACCAGTCTTCTGGTTAGCAGTCAAGTGCCTTAGGCACTATGCTACTAGAGCTCCTCACACACTTATAGAAGCTGGCAAGTCCCAAGTTCTTGGATCAAGCATCAAGCTGGAAGCTTTTTCCAACTCATGCAGCTGCAGAGGCTGATGAGCTCAAGATTGGCAGGCAGTATACAAGCTGTTGACTCCAATGAATGATCCAAGATCACCAGGCTGAATGGTGGATTGTTCACTCAAGGACAGTTGTAGGCAGCAAAAAAGGATCCCGATGCACAGAAGAGTGTCTCTTTTTCCAGGATGTCCATAAATATATTGGAAGAAGGCCACACCCCTAGGGAAGCTCCCTTTCAACAGATTGGCTGCTCAAAACATATACATCTGTTCCCATCATGGGAATAACCCATATCACAACTGCTTAAACCACACGGAATAGTGGTCCAGCCAAGTTGACACCCAGCTCCAACTATCACAATATCAATAGATTCAGAAAAGGCGTTTGGTAAAATCCAACACCCATTCCAGATAAAAACTCTCAGAAACATAACAGCAGAAGGGAAATGCTATAAAATAAAAGGCATAGATGCAAAATCAACTGAGAAAACAAAGCAAAGCAAAACAAAACAAACATACTGCCATGGAGTCAGACCTGACTCATAACAACCCCTCCTTGGTTTCCAAGGCAGTATCACTACAGAAGTAGATTGCCCAACCTTCCTTCTGAGAAGTGGCTGGTGGGTTTGAACTGCCAGCCTTCTGGTTAGCAGTCAAATGCCTTAGGCACTACATCACCAGCCAACATTATTCTCAATGGAGGGAGACTGAAACCATTCCCCTTGTGAATGGGAACCAAAGAATGCCCTCTATCACCACTTCTATTCAACATAGTATTGGAAGTATTTGCCAGGGCAATAAGGCAAGAAAGGGAAACCAGAGGCATCCAAATTGGTAAGGAAAAAGTAAAACGATCCCTATTTTCTGATGATATGATCCTATACATTGAAAAGCCAAGAGACTCAGCAAGAAAAATACTGGAGCTAATTGAGAAATTTAGCATAATGGCAGGAGAGATCAGCATACAAAACTCCGTTGGATTTCTCTACACTAGCAAAGAGATTGCTGAAAAGGAAATAAGGAAATCAATACCATTTACAATAGTTACAAAAAAAAAAAGAAAAAGAAAAGAAAAAAACCCTGGAAATAAATCTTATTAGGGACACAAAAGACTTGTATAAAGAAAACTATGAAACACTACTTTAAGAAACCATAAGAAATTTACATAAATGGAAGAACTTACCATGCTCATAGATAGGAAGATTGAACATTGTGAAAATGTCAATACTACCCAAAGCAATATATACATTCAATGTAATCCCAATCCAGATCCCATCAACATTTTTTTAAGGATATGAAAAACCAAACACTAACTTTTTATGGAAAGGAAAGAGACCACAGACAAGCAAAGCACCATTGAAGAAGAACAAAGTAGGAGGTGTCACACTCCCAATCTCAATACAGTCACTGTAGTCAAAACTGCCTGATATTGGTACAAAAACAAACATAGACCAGTGAAAAAGAATTGAGAACCCAGAAACAGATCCATCGACTTATGATCAGTTGATCTTTGAAAAAGGGCTGAAATCCTTTAAAGGGGAAGAGACATTATCTTTAACAAATGATGCTGGGAAAACTGGATATCTTTTTGCAGAAGAATGAAACAAGATCCGTAAATCACACCATACACAAAACTAACTCCGGATGTATCAAAGACTTAAATGTGAAATCTAAAACTACAAAGTTCCTCAAAGAAAAAATGTGGGAAATTCAGGGACCCTAATTTGTGGCATAAATAGACTATTAAGCATAACCAAAAATGCACAAATAGCAGAAGATAAAATAGATGATTGGGACCTTACAAAAATTAAATTTCTATGTGCTTCAAAAGACTTCTCCAAAAAAGTAAAAAAAAAAAAAAAAAAAATCCCTACAGATTAGGAAAAAATATTCACCAACCACATACCTGACAAGAGACTTATCTCTAAAATTTATAGAAAACTCCAACACCTCAACAAAAAAAAAGGGACAAATAATCAAATTTTTAAAATATGCAGAAGACATGAATAGACACTTCACTAAAGAGGATATTCAGGTAGCTTACAATCACATGAAGAATTATTTGTAATTCTAAGCCATTAGAAAGATGCAAATCAAAACAACAATGAGATACAATCTCACCCCAGCATTAATAGCAAAGTTCAACAAGACAGAAAATAAAAAATGCTGGCTAGGATGTGGAGAGTTTGAAACAGTCATACACTGCTTGTAGTAGTTAAATTTGTATGTCAACTTGGCTGGGCCTAGTTGAGTGGCTGGGCAGCTGGTGGTAGTTATTCTCCAAGATGAGACTGGCAATCAAATCCATGGTGAGATCTACCACAAGCAGCTGAGTAGCTGCCTTTGGAATGTGGTCTGCTTCCTATATATAAGGAGAAACCTTGTGGATAGTCTCTATCTCATGGCACCCTTGGACCCCGCATGTAGCCATGTCATTGTTAAGTAGCCTACCATGCTCTGCTGACCTTGGGGCTTACAGAGGACTTAAATTAATGGTCTGCCATGTGCTTTGGTAACATCAGGACTGTACCTTTTTACTTGTCAACCTTGGGCTTGTCAGCCTCAGCAGCCAGCAGCTGAGTGAAGAAACGCTTCTAGCCCCCAAGGTTGAGGGGCTTTCACCCAGCCTGTAGAGTCTGGCACTTTGAACTTGGACTTAAAGCCTCCAAACTTTAAGAGAATAAACTCCTGCTTGTTAAGTCCATCCCATTTGTGGTATATTCTTGTCAGAGTGGCACTAGGTAACCAGAATTCTGCTAGTGGGATGGTAAGATGATACAATCCCTGTGGAAATCATTATGGCAATTCCTTAAAAAGTTGGAATTCAAAATACCATTTGACCTAGCAATCCCATTACTAGGTACATATCCTAAAGAAGTGAGAGTTAGGGCAAGAACAGATATATGCACATCCATGTTCATTGCAGCACTATTTACAAGAGCAAAGAGATGGACACAATCTAAGTGCTAACTGACAGAAGAATGGATAAACAAACTATGGTACATACACACAATGGAATACTATGCAACACTAAAGAATAATGTAGAGTTCTGGTAAGATGGTGGAATAGGCAGAAAGACTGCACAGACCCTCTTCAACAAAGAAAAGGGGAACCAATTAAGACAGACATAGAAGATGAACCTGGAAGCCTGAGACTTGAACGGAAGGATATGGAAGTGGACTAAACCCCAACTAGCAGAAGAATTTGCATGAAAATACCAAAAAAAGGAGACATACGGAGCTGCAGTCTGGCAGCAATCCTGATGGCACAGACAGCTTGGAGATTGCCAAGTGTTGGTGGAACCTAAGAATTAACCTAAAAATCAGCCCTGCTAGCCAGGGACTACACAGAGGACTGCTCTGGTGGCTGGGGAATAAAAGGCAAAGCAGCTGCAAAGAGGAAGGTGGGCTGAGCTGTGAACTTTTGCCTGTCTGGAGGGAGCATCCATTTTGAATGTTTACAAGAGGCTTGATCATTTTGGATATTTAAAGCAACAGTGCTCTCTGAGACTCCAGGGGCCTAAGAACAAGTACCACTTGCCAGTAACCCCAAGGACACTCCGGACCTGGATGACTGAAAAGGGCAATGATAAAAAACCACCAAGAGGAGCCTGAATCACCCTTGACTACTCTTCCCAAACAGTTAAGAGTGATATAAATACAATAATGCCATGATGTCTCAGAGAAAACAGACCATCACAGTCCACACAAAGAAGCAGGATAAAGTGGTAGAAGGAAGGGAGCAGGATACAGACCCAGAATACATCCCTGAGGAAGAAGCAGCATTGGAACTCTCTGATAAGGAATTCAAAAGAATTATATTTAGGTGTCTTCAAAGGATTGAAAGACAGATCAAAGAAAACACAGAAAAAAACCCTATAAGAATTTTGGAAGAAAATACAAGAACAAAATGACAAAATAAATGAAAAATTAGAAAAGATTCTAAAACTACAGATAGCAATCCAGAAGATTAATACTAAATTTTCAGAAATAGATAACACTTCGGAAGGGCAAAGGAGTAGAACTGATGCAATTTAAGACAGAATTAATGAGATTGAAGACAAATAACTGAATACTTCTTTG
>NW_006922658.1:39015-39487 GCF_000298275.1 Orycteropus afer afer
AGAAAACTCCAACACCTCAATAACAAAAAGACAAATAATCCAATTAAATAATGGGCAGAAGACATGAGTAGACACTTCACTAAGGAGGATATTCAAGTGGCCAACAAACATATGAAGAAATGCTCACGATCATTAGGTATTAGAGAGATGGAAATCAAAGCAACAATGAGATATCAACTTGCTCTATCACTAGTAGCAAAGTTCAACAAGACAGAAAATAACAAATGCTGGCAAGGTTGTGGAGAGATTGGGACTCTCATACACTGATGTTGGGACTGTAAAATGGTGCACCCATTGTGGAAAGCAGTATGGCGATTCCTTCAAAAGTTGGAATTAGAAATAGTATTTGACCCAGCTATTCCATTACTAGGTATATACCCTAAAGACATGAGAACCATGACAAGAACAGATATATGCACACCCATGTTCATTGCAGCACTATTTACAATAGCCAAAAGATGGAAGCAACCTA
>NW_006922658.1:40121-42212 GCF_000298275.1 Orycteropus afer afer
AAACATGGGTATTTGGGTGGATAGATTGGTGGACAGGCTGAACAATTAGGTATGTCTATGAAATGGGGAGTGTGTCCAAGAACATATATAGGGTTGGCAGACAATGGTCCTATAAGTTTATGTGAATGATCAGAATTCTCAGGTGTATATTAGAGCTGACAAAGGGCAAGGTTGTGGTCACTGCTTGGTCACAGCCAGCTACTCAGAGGGACCGAATAGTTGAACCTGCGAGCTTGGGACCATAGTCGCAAGGGCATCAAACTTAGTTGGCATAACATACTATAGAAAACATTGTTCCACCTCCTACTTTGGAGTAGCAACTGGGATCTTAAAAGCTTAGAAGCTGCCATCTAGATGCAATGATGTGTCTCTCCTCATCCAAAGCAAGGAAAAATTAAGAAAACCAAAATTCATGGAAACAATTAGTCCTAGTGACTGGTACACCATCCAATCTGCAGCCTATATGACTATGAGAGCAGAACTAGATGGTGCCTGGCTACCACTGTCCACCACTTGGAAGGGGATCTATGTAGGAGATCCTGGATATAGAAGGAAACAATTTGGAACAAAACTCAAAATCATTTGGAGGAAAAAAAAAAAAGGCGGTGGGGGGGCAGATTCGGTGGTCCGATAGAGCTTGATGGAATCACTGAGACTATGGCCCCTAGCTGCCCTTCAGGTCTGAAATTGAACCCACACCTGTGGCTTCCAGCCAAATAAAACACAGACATATGAGTTGAACATGTACCTGAGGTAGACACACTCCTTGGAGAGAACAATCATAGGAGAAAGAAGGGCAGCTTATGTACAGGGATACAGCTCTGGGGATAGGAGTGCATGGAGGGATGGACACAGGGAAGGGGTAACTAACAGGAGAGAATGAGAGGAGAGCTGTTGCATTGCATTAAATTGTTGTCAATGTCATGAGACAAAGTGTATGTGAACCGTTGTATGGTAATTGCATCTGCTTTGTAAATTTTCACCTAAATCACAATTAAAAAAAGAAGAAGAAGAAGAAGAAGAAGAAGAAGAAGAAGAATGTAGAATCCATGAAAAGATGAACTTGGAGGACATTATGCTTCACATAAGGACAAGTACTTTATTAATTCACTATAGTAAGAAGTCAAGGAAAGGTTTATTTATAGAAGGAAGCTTTGTTTCTTGGCTACCAGAGAAATAATGTGAGTGGAAGGAACATTGCTATACAGGGAGAGACAAGTATTGATTTTGGTGAAGGGAAGGTCAATGTACCAAAACTGAGTGATCATCATGGTGGCAGTGAGGACAAGGAAGACATAGAGAGGTACACACAAAGTACAGGTAACAAAGATCAGCCTTTTGCATCTACAGTACTGCATTGTCAGTGATGGCAAGCATTGACCTACAGGTGGAAAAATGGGTGGACAGTCTGAATGATCAGGTATGTCTAGGTAGGGGGAGTGTGTCCATTACCATTTATAGGTTGGCAGATGATGTTTCTATATGTGGTGTAAGAATGTTGGGATATATAGTGGAGCTGGCAAGGGGCAAGGTTTTGGCGACTTCTTGGCCACAGCAAGCTACCCTGAGGGAGAAAGTAGTTGAGACCATGGTTGCAGGGGACTCACGCTCAATTGGCATAACTTACTACAGAAAAACATTGTTCTACATCCTGATGTGGTGCATAGTGACTGGGGTCTTAAAAGTTTGCAAGTGGCCATCTAGATGCAACGATGGGTCTCTCCTCATCCAGAGAAAAGAAGAATGAAGAAAACCAGAGACACATGGAAGGAATTAGTTCGAGGGACTTGCAGAGCATGCAATCCTCAACCTATATGACCATGAGACCAAAATAACTAAATGGTGCCTGGCTACCACTGTCAAGCACTAGGAAAGTGTTCAGTGCAGATCCTGGATAGAGTGGGAGAACAATGTGGAACAAAACTCAAAATCAGAAAAAAAACAAGTTTGCTGGTGTCATAGAGCCTGATGAGACCCCTGAGACTATGGCCCCTAGTGACCCCTCAGGTCTGGAACTGAGCTTACTCTTGTGGCTTCCAACCAAACAATAGTCAGGCATATTGTTGTTGTTGTTGTTATGTGCCGTCGAGT
>NW_006922658.1:42928-44293 GCF_000298275.1 Orycteropus afer afer
AAAAACCCAGCAAGTAGAAATCCAGAAGTTTAATACTAAGATTGCACAAATAGATAACACATTGAAAGTGCAGAGGAGTAAAATTGAATCAATAGAAGACAGAATTAGTGAATTTGAAGACAAATCTCTCAACCCTACTTTGTCAAGTGAACAATCAGAAAAAAGAACAATAACAACAACAAAAAAAATGGCAGAAAATCTATGATTTATGTGGGACACCATCAAGAGGAATTACTTTCATGTGATTGGAATTCTGGAACAGGAAGGGACAAATAAACCCACAGGGAAATCTGTCAAAGATTTGTTGGAGGAGAACTTCCTTAATGTTCTGAAAGATGAGAAGATATACACTCAGGAAGTTCAGTGAACCCCAAACAGGATAAACCCCAAAAGAATATCACCAAGACATAAAGACAAAGAAAGAATCTTGAAAGCAGGATGGGAAAAATAAAAAATTACCTACAGATGGCATCCAATAAGACTAAGCTATGATTTAATGGCATAAACCATGCAGGTGATATATATATATATATATATATATATAGATAGATATAGATATAGATATAGATATAGATATAGATATAGATAGATAGATAGATATACCTGAAAGAAAAAAATTCTGACCAAGAATTATATATCTAGAATAATTGTCCCTCAAATATGATGGCAAAATTAGGACATTTCCAGAAAAAACAGAAATTAAGAGCAGAAATTAAGAGAATTTGTAACAACCAGAGAAACCTCAGAAGAGATGCTGAAGGGAGTCTTTGGGACAGAGAACCAATGATAGCAGACAACTTCCAGTGATTAACACATATGACAACATCACCTAGAAATCAACCTACTTATGGAAGTATCCAAAGTAAAATAAACTTAAAAGACTGTAAACAAGGGCCCAGAGGCATCAATTTGTAAATGAGTACAACCACAAACCAAGAAAGAGCTCTGGTAGCATAGTGCCTAAGGCACTTGACTGCTAACCAGAAGGCTGGTTGTTCAAACCCACCCGTAACTTCACTTATTGAGCAAGAGCTGCCACCTCCTTCTCCACTAACAGGCCAATGATAAAAAACCACCAATAAGAGGCTGAATAACCCTTGGCTGCTCTTCACAAACAGTTAACAGAGATCTCAATACAACAATGCCACAATGCCTCAGAGACAACAAACAATCACAGTCCACACAAAGAAGCAGGAAAATGGTAGAAACAAGGGAACAGGATACAGACCCAGAACACTTCCCTGAGGAAGAAGCAGCATTGCAACTCTCTGATAAGGAATTCAAAATAATTATCTTTAGGTATCTTCAAAGGATTGAGAGACAGACCAAAGAAAACACAGAAAAAAACTTAGAAGAATTTTGGAA
>NW_006922658.1:45865-50904 GCF_000298275.1 Orycteropus afer afer
GTCCTAGCTACCTCACACCTAACTACCTCATCGATACCCTCAAACACACTCCTTAACAACAACCAATCAGTAGATAGCACAGACATACCTTACCTAAAATAGTTAGAAACCACAGTTGGTGGCTTCAGCCCACTGGACAGAGCCAATCAAGTAGGCACAACTAGCAACTTAGAAAATTTCAACCAATCCTGTAATTTTCTAATTAAAATTTCCTTGTTCCTGATTGAGACCCCTATATCAACCCCATTACCCCTGAGTTTGAGACTCTCAATCCTGAACTGCTGCGTCGGTGATGGTTGAGGGTCCGAGCTCGAGCTTGAATAAACAACCCCTATGCTTTTGCAGTGGAATCGGCTCCTTGGTGGTCTTTGGGGAATCAGGGTCTGGGCACAACATTTGGGGGCTTGTCCAGGATCCCCAGATACCCCAGGACTTCCGAACCAGGGGGTTGCAGCTGGCTGGTAAGTGTTTAAATGTTTGATGTTTGTCCATGTGCGTTGCTTGGGACCCATTTTCTGTAGAGCTGACTTTGGCCTAAGTGGATGCACAGGTGGGCCGTCAGCCGGAGGACCTGGAAGACGTTCCAGGGCCTCCTCTTCTGGAAGGGAATTAGAAAACCCCTTCAACCTGGGGAGGAGATAAAAGTCGTCTTCCATTCTGGAACCTGTAAAGGGACGAAGCGGGTCGCTCCCATGGTACGGTGTGAGGCCATCGTCTTATTTTCAGTTTTGCTTCCAATCTACAGGAGGCATATTTTGTTGGTCTCTTTGTGTGTTTGTTTGGTTAATATCAGTGTCTTTGGTTTTGTATAATTGGTGGATGGGAGGAATGGGACAAACTGTGATGACTCCTCTTTCTCTCCTGACTGACAATTTTAAAGAAGTTAGACAAAGGGCACACGATTTAAGTTTAGAAATAAAAAAAGGAAAATTTGTCACATTGTGTAACTCAGAATGGCCAACGTTCAATGTAGGATGGCCAGCTGAAGGTACATTTAATCTTCAGATTATTTTAAAGGTGAAAGAAGTTGTGTTCCAGTCCAGCGGGGGACACTCAGATCAGGGGTCGTATATTATCACATGGCAGGATTTAGTGGAAAACCCACCTCCTTGGTTAAAGCCATTGTTGTCTCTTTCTCTTTCTAAGCAGGCACCTAAACTGGTCCTGGCAGTGAAACCTTATACTGCCCGGAAGAAAGAACCTGAAGTCAAACCTCCGGCACCGACCTACCCAGTTTTTCAGGGTGGGGCGGAGGAAGATCTCCTTCTCTTCCCTCTTTACCAAACCCTTTCAGAAGGTATTGCAGCTGGAGAGGGTGCATCGCCCCAAGTGGTGGATGGTGGCGGGGCAATGGCAGCCACAGGTCCGGCAGCCAGCACCCGCGGAAGAATGCAGCACGTAGCCCCATCTAGTGGACCAGCAGATTCCACGGTCTTGCCATTGCGAGCCACAGGGCCCGCAGACGCAGCCGGCAACCAGCAACTTCACTATTGGCCTTTTGCCACTAGTGACCTGTACAATTGGAAAACTCAGAATGACAAGTTCTCAGATAATCCCAGAGATTTAACTGACCTTCTAGAGACTATTTTGTTTACTTATCAGCCTATCTGGGATGATTGTCAACAGCTCCTCCAAATTTTATTTACTACTGAGGAACATGAGAGAATCCAGATGGAAGCCCGGAAATCTGTCTTGGGAGATAACAGGCAGCCCACTACTAATATAGATGTGATTAATGCTACCTTCTCTCTGACCCGTCCTAATTGGGACTACAACACAGCTGAAGGTAAAGAGAGACTCTGTGTACCGCCAGACTCTAATGGGAGGTCTCAGGGCAGCCGCAAGGAAGCCCACCAATCTGGCTAAGGTAGGTGATGTACAGCAAGGGAGGGATGAAAGTCCGGCTGC
This sequence comes from Orycteropus afer afer, assembly GCF_000298275.1. Lineage (NCBI taxonomy): Eukaryota > Metazoa > Chordata > Mammalia > Tubulidentata > Orycteropodidae > Orycteropus > Orycteropus afer. The sequence continues at coordinate 47,774 of NW_006922658.1, forward strand.
TTTCTTAGAAAGATTAATGGATACATTTCATCAATATACCCCCATGAATCCAGAAGCACCTGAAACTAAGGCTGCACTAATCATGGTCTTTGTAAATCAAACAGCCACAGACATTAGGGGAAAATTACAGAAAATTGACAGACTAAATGAAAAAAGTATTCAGGATTTAATGTTAGTTGCAGAGAGAGTTTATAATCATAGGGAAAGTCCAGAGGACTGACAGGCCAAGGCACTAGCGGCAGCCAGTGACCAGAACACTCGGAACCTTGCAAAAATCTTACTGGCCTCAACAACTGGGAGCGCCCAAGAAAGAGAACAGCAATTGCAGAAAATCGCAAAATACCGAGGTAAGGGGGATCCCCCCAAGGGAGGGCGCCCTAAACTGAACAAGGATCAGTGTGCCTATTGCAAGGAAAGCGGACATTGGGCAAAAGAGTGCCCAAAGAAAAAGACTCCTAAACCACAGACTAAGGTACTAGAATTGGGAGAACTCAGTGATTAGGGGTGATGGGTTTCAGTCCCTCTCCCCGAACCCAGGGTAACCCTTAGAGTGGAGGGGATTCCAATTGATTTCCTGGTAGACACCGGGGCACAACATTCAGTCTTACTTAAACCTCAAGGGCAATTGTCTAATAAAACCTCCTGGGTTCAAGGAGCCACAGGAACAAAACAATATTCTTGGACTACCCAAAGAACAGTAGATCTCGGTGTGGGACAAGTATCCCACTCGTTCATGGTAATTCCAGAGTGCCCTTACCCACTTCTCAGGAGAGATATACTGACCAAAATAGGGGCACAAATCCACTTTCAAAAAGGAGGGGCAACCGTTATGGACAGTAAGGACCAGCCTATTCACGTGTTAACTGTGAAACTGGAAGATGAATATAGGCTCCACCGGCAACCCCCTCCTCCACTGTCTGAAGAATAAAACAGTGGCTATTAGCTTTTCCCAAAGCATGGGCTGAAACTGGAGGCATAGGGTTAGCAAAACATAGACCACTGGTTTATGTAGAAACTAAACCTGGAATGGACCCGGTCAGAGTCTGACAGTACCCTATGTCACGAGAAGCCTGAGAAGGTATAACTCCTCACATCCGGTGCCTATTAAAACTAGGAATACTCCAACCCTGTCAGTCCGCGTGGAACACTCCTCTACTCCCTGTTCAGAAACCTCGTTCTAATGACTATAGACCAATACAAGACCTCCGAGAGGTCAATAAGCGGGTCATAGACATTCATCCTACTCTTCCTAACCCATACACCCTCCTTAGTTCTTTACCCCTGGATCACCAGTGGTACTCAGTCTTAGACCTTAAAGACACTTTTTTCAGCCTACCACTGGCCCCAAAAAAGCCAGGGCCTGTTTGCCTTTGAATGGACTGACCCAACAGAAGGCATTAGCAGACAACTGACCTGGACGAGGTTACCCCAAGGGCTCAAAATTTCACCCACAATCTTTGATGAAGCACTACACGAAGACCTGGGTAAGTTCCGATCCGACCACCCCGGTCTCATTCTATTACAATATGTAGATGATCTCCTAGTTGCTGCAGCAGACTACAAAACCTGCTTCCAAGGAACCAGAGACCTGCTTCAAACACTAGGAGATATGGGGTACCGAGCCTCAGCCAAAAAGGCTCAACTTTGCCAGCCTGAGGTGAGCTATTTGGGGTACATATTAAAAGAAGAACAAAGATGGCTCACTAGGGCCCACAAAGAGACTGTGCTAAAAATCCCCAGACTCAGCACCCCACGTGGAGTGCGGGAGTTCCTAGGATCAGCCGGCTACTGTAGACTTTGGATACCAGGTTTTGCAGAACTAGCAAAGCCTCTCTATGAAGCAACTAAGGAGGGGCAGAAATTTCAGTGGACAGAGGCCATGGAAAAATCCTTTAATTTACTTAAAACTGCCCTTCCATCCGCTCTTGCCCTCGGACTGCCTGATGTAACAAAACCCTTCCATCTATAAGTTGATGAAAATAAAGGGGTAGTGAAAGGAGTTGTAATCCAGCATCTAGGCCCCTGGAAAAGACCAGTATCCTATCTCTCAAAAAATTAGACCCAGTAGCAGCAGGGTGGCCCCCATGCTTGCGCATAATAGCAGCAACAGCTTTATTAGTCAAAGATGCGAACAAACTTACACTGGGGCAAGAACTATACGTTACCACCCCGCATGCCATAGAAGGGACTCTTAAACAACCTCCTGATCGATGGCTCAGCAATGCGTGGCTCACCCACTACCAAGGACTGTTACTGAACCCAACCAAGATTATCTTTCAGTCACCTACAGCACTGAACCCTGCCACCCTGTTACTGGATCCGGATTTGAGTGCTCTGCTCCATGATTGTGTCGACATTCTAGCTCAAGCGCATGGGATTCGAGCTGACCTATGAGACACCCCTTTACCAGATGTCGAAGTTACCTGGTATATGGATGGGAGCAGCTTTGTGCGTGATGGATAAAGGTATGCGGGGGTGGCAGTGGTGACAGAAACTACAGTAGTTTGGGCTGAGCTGTTACCAGCTGGAACATCGGCCCAACGAGCTGAACTAATAGCATTAACCAAAGCCCTAACTTTAGGAAAAGACAAAAAATTAAATGTTTATACAGACAGTCGTTATGCTCAATCTAAAATTGAAACAATTGTTTCTGACTGTAAAGCCTGTCAATTAACCAATGTTACTAAAAACCCTTCAAATCTAGGCTCCAGATCAAGAGGCAACACACCAGGGACTTGCTGGGAAGTGGAGTACACGGAGGTAAAACTAGGAAAATACGGATATAAATATTTGTTAGTCTTTGTAGATACTTTTTCAGGGTGGGTAGAAGCCTTCCCCACCAAGTGAGAGACAGCTCATGTTGTAACCAAGAAACTGTTGGAAGACATCCTACCCAGGTATGGTTTTCCTACTATGAGAGGGTCAGATAATGGACCAGCATGTGTGTCTAAAGTAATACAGGGATTAGAACTATTCTTGTGGCTAATTGGAAATTACATTGTGCTTACAGACCCCAAGTTCAGGCCAGGTAGAAAGAATGAACAGAACTCTAAAAGAGACCTTAACCAAATTAACCATAGAGACTGGCGGAGACTGGGTGACTCTCCTCCCCTTCGCCCTATTTTGGGTCC
>NW_006922658.1:51530-53305 GCF_000298275.1 Orycteropus afer afer
AATTGGCAGCTGGATCCTGGGATATCTTAGATTGGAAACCCAACAAAAACGGTACCCCTGAATGTTCAGGCAAACCCACATGCCAGCAGATATGTGGTTCTAGAGGAATCAACGGAGTAGGTTGTGGGCACCCTGAACTCTGCCACCAACTCCGTACGTTACCATTTTACGTTTGCCCAGGGGGAGGAAAAGACAAACCTTTAGCAAACCAGTGTGGGGGGGTATTGGACTTTTATTGTAAAGAGTGGGGGTGTGGAACAATGGGAACCACTTACTGGAAATCTTCCTCAACTTGGGATCTCATCACTGTAGACAGGGATCATACTGGTGATGGATTAACCATCAGTTCTTGCCTATCATACGAATTCATGTGGAGGTTCTCCACCAGAGGAAGTATATATATTGGAAAAGTCCATGTATGAGTTTCACCTGTAATCCTATTAGAATCTGATTTACACAGCAAGGAAAACAGTATAAAACCTGGGTAGCAGGCCAATCCTGGGGACTTCGGATGTACCAGACAGGGTACGATAATGGAGTCATTTTCTACATTAAACTAAAAATTGAATCCTGGACACCCCCTGTCGCAATTGGGCCCAACTCAGTGTTAATCCCACAACCAGTACCCTCCCCACCCTCCAATAATCAACACAGCATGCCAGTCCGAAATTCACCTCCCCATGTCACCCCTTCAAGGGGTGACACATCAGTCCAAAGTTTACAAGAAGATCCCCTTTGGGAAATTATGATCCAAACTTTCCACTTACTAAATTTAACCCAATCTAATTTAACAAAGTCCTGTTGGCTATGTTATGATATCAAACCCCCCTATTATGAAGGTAATGCATTTGTAGGAAAATTCAACCAGTCAAAAACTCACGAAGCCTGTAGATGGCATCACAAAAACCCTGGGCAACTCACCTTACTTTCTGTCACAGGGACAGGGACAGGGACACATAAGGCAGATTCCACAAACCCACAAACATCTCTGCAGCCACACTGAGATAATTATAAATCAAACTGTGTACTATATACCACCCCCCAATGGATGGTGGGCATGTTTCTCAGAATTATCCCCTTGCCTCCATGGGCAAGTTCTTAATCACACCAAAGACTTTTGTATATTAGTCTACTTAGTACCACATGTACTGTACCACCAGTTTGATGAGTTCCTAGATAAATGGGAAACTGTTCCCTACTGAGTCAAATGGGAACCAATCTCTGCTGTAACCTTAACTGTTTTGCTAGGACTAGGACTGGCGGGTGCTGGTACAGGAATTGCTTCTATCGCAACCCAGCATCAGCAATATAACTCATTTAGAGCAGCAATTGATCAAGGTACAGAAAGACTAGAAGAGTCCATTACCAAACTCCAAGAATCCCTAACCTCTTTAGCAGAAATTACTTTACAGTTGAAAAGGGGTATAGATATCCTCTTCCAACAACAAGGAGGAGTTTGTGCAGCTCTAGGGGAAGAATGTTGTTATTATGTAGATCACTCGGGAGTCATAAAGAATTCCATGGCTAAAGTAAGAGAGGGGCTAGAAAAAAGAAAAAGAGAGCGTACCCAAAACCAAGGATAGTATGAAAACTGGTTTAACACTTCCCCTTGGCTAACATCGTTACTATCTGCCCTTGCGGGACCAGTTATAGTAGGACTAATTTTACTGGTTGTTGGACCTTGTATTTTAAGCCAGTTAGTCAACTTTATAAGAGACAGAGTGAACTCCGTACAGCTCATGGTCCTCAGACAGCAATATCAAATACTTCAAGAC
>NW_006922658.1:54355-55937 GCF_000298275.1 Orycteropus afer afer
CCCAATGAAAGAGCCCCAAAATACATAAATCAGACTTTAAAAGAGTTGAAAAGCCAAATAGATGACTCCAAAGTCATAGTGGGAGACTTTAATACACCACGTTCATTGAAAGGTAGAGCAACTGGAAAGAAACACAACAAAGATGAAGAGTTAAACAAGACAATCCACCAACTTGGCCTTATAGACATCTATAGAGTACTTCACCCAACAGCAGCACAACATACATTCTTTTCCAGTGCACATGGAACATTTTCCAGGATAGACCATATGTTAGGCCATAAAGCAAGCCTTCATGAATTTAAAAGCATTGAAATACTGCAAAGCATCTTCTCAGATCATAATGCTATCAAATTAGAAATCAACTATAGGAAGATCAACAGGAAAAGAATAAACACATGGAAACTGAACAACACCCTCCTTGAAAAAGGTTGGGTAGAAGAAGAAATCAAAATTGAAATTCAAAAATTTCTGAAATCAAATGAGAATGAAAAAACAACATACCAAAATCTTTGGGACGCAGCAAAAGCAGTGATCAAAGGCCAATTTATAGCAATAAATGCACACACCAAAAAGGAAGAGCCAAAATCAACACTTTAAACCAACATCTCCAACAATTAGAAAAAGAACATCAAGAAAAGCCTACAGTCACCAGAAGAAAGGAAATAATCAAGATTCGAGCACAAATCAATGAAACAGAAAATAGAAGGGCTATAGAAAAAATCAACAAGACCAGAAGTTGGGTTTTTTAAAAGATCAATAAAATTGACAAACCACTGGCAAATTTAACAAAGGTAAAGAGGGAGAGAATACAAACAACATGAATAGAAAAACTAAAGAGGGATCAAAGGTCTAAAAATATAATCTAAAACTTAAAGATCATTAAAGAAAAATAGAAACAAACTTAGGGGGCCCTAATTTATGGCATAGACAGACTATCCAGTATAACCAAAACTGCACAAACAATAAAAGATAAAGTAGATAACTTGTTGTTGCTGTTGCTATGTGCTGTGAGTCATTTCCGACTCATAGTGACCCCATGCACAGCAGAATGACACACTGTCCGATCCCATGCCGGCTCCACAATCCTTGCTATACTTGAGCACATTGTCACAGCCACCATGTCAATCCATCTCGTCGAAGGTCTTCCCCTCCTTCGTCGACCCTCCACCTTACCAAGCATGACATCCTTCTCCAGGGAATGTTCCCCTCTGACAACATGACCAAAGTAGGTGAGATGAAGTCTGACCATCTTCACTTCCAAGGAGCATCTCAGCTGCACTTCCTCCAGGACAGATCTGTTAGTTCTTTTGGCAGTCCATGATACCTTCAGCATTCTTTACCAGCATCACAACTCAAAAGCATCAACTCTTCTTCAGTCTTCCTTATTCATTGTGCAACTCTCACATGCATACGAGGTGATTGGAAATATCATGGCTTGTGTCAGGCGCACCTAAGTCCTCAAGGAGACATCCTTGCTCCTCAGCACTCGAAAGAGTTCCTTCACAGCTGACATGCCCAGTGCTTCACGTCGTGTAATGTCCTGACTGCTGCTTCCATTGGCATCAATTGTAGAACCAAGCAA
>NW_006922658.1:56759-57279 GCF_000298275.1 Orycteropus afer afer
GCTGAAATTTTTTCTTCAATTTTTTCAGCTTGAGAAATGCCAAGTGTGTTCTACCCTTTTGGTTTTCTAATTCCAGGTCCTTGTACATTTTATTATAGTAATTGGCTTTGTCTTCTGGAGCTGATCTTTGAAGAAATTTCTTTATCTTGTCATTTCTTCCATTTGCTTTAGCTACTCTCCACTCAAGGACAAGTTTCAGAGTCTTTTCTGTCATCCATTTTGGTCTTCTCTTCTTTTGTTGTGTTTTTAGTCATCTCTTGCTTTCTTCATGGATGATGCTTTTGATGTCATTCCACAATACATCTGGTTTCTGGTCATTGCTGTTCAATACATCAGATCTATTCTTTAGATGGTCTCTAAATTCAGGAGGGATATATTCAGGATAATATTTTGGCTCTCGTGGACTTTTTAAAATTATCTTTAAGTTCAAGTTGAACTTGCATATGAGCAGTTGATGGTCTGTTCCACAATCAGCTCCTGGCCTGGTTTTGGCTGAAGATAATGAGCTTTTCCATCACCT
>NW_006922658.1:57419-58897 GCF_000298275.1 Orycteropus afer afer
GATAGCAAATTCGGTCAATTTCAGACTGCAGAAGTTGATAAAAATCTTCAATTTCCTCATCTTTGGCTTTGGTGGTTGGTGCATAAATTTGAATAACAGTCGTATTAATTTGTCTTCCTTGTAGGCATATGGATATTATCCTATCACTGACAGAATTGTACTTCAGGACAGATCTTGAAACATCCTTTGTGATGATGAATGCCATGCCATTCCTCTTCAAGCTGTCATTCCAGCATAGTAGATCACATGATTGTCTGATTCAAAATGGCCAAAACCAGTCCATTTCAGGTCACTAATGCCTAGGATATAAATCTTTATGCATTCCATTTTATTTTTGACAACTTCCAATTTTCCTAGATTCACACTTCATACATTCCATGTTCCGATTATTAATGGATTTTTGCTGCTGTTTCTCTTCAATTTGAGTGATGCCATGTCAGCAAATGCAGGTCTCGAAAGCTTTACCTTATCCATATGAGTAAGGCTGATTTTACTCTGATAAGGCAGCTCCTTCCAAGTCCTACTTTGAGAGCTTTCTAAGCGAAATGACTTTCTCCTTTGTATTGGACAATGTTTCTGGACTATTCATAAATTTGCACAGTAATGTATCAGACAGTGTTTCTCTGCTATTCATAAGGTTTTCCCTGGCTAATTCTTTGAGAAATGGATGGTCTCCTCCTTCTTCCTAGTCTGTCTCAGTCTGCAAGCTGGGCTGATACCTGTTCAACAGGTGCACACCACTGGGTTTGAAACACCAGTGGCACAGCCTGAAGACTCACAGCAACACATCACCACAGTAGGACAAACTGACAGATATGTTTGTCTCCCTTAGCTGTTGGAAACCCCTCCAACCACCCTTACCTGGATCCCTGTGGCTAACTCCTCAATCTGTTCCATTCGCCTTTTCCTTTTCTGTCCTATCCCTGCTTCCCACCTTGCTGCTTGTGAGGGTGGCCTGGGTTCCCTCTCCTCACCTGGCTCCCTGCAGTTGACTTCTCAATCTGTTCCTATCCCCTTTGCCTTTTCTGTCCTCTCCTTGCCTTCCCAACTTGCTCTTGTGGGGTGTGGCCTGGGTTCCCTGTCTTCACCTGGGTCCCTGCAGCTGACTCCTCAATCTGTTCCAGTCCCCTTTGCCTTTTCTCTCCTCTCCCTGCTTCCCTCCTCACTGCCTATTCTTAGGTCCCTGGAATCCAAATGAGAATGCTATTACTTTAAAATCCAAAATGGTTGCCACTTGTAAACATTAAAAATGGCTGTGCCCTCATCACTTTAAATATCCAAAATGGCTGCCGCCTGTAAACATTCAAAATAGTTGCACCCTTGGTCACTTTAAATATCCAAAATGGCCACCGCTTGTAAACATTCAAAATGGCTGTGCCCTCGGTCACTTTAAATATCCAAAATGGCTGCCACGTGTAAACAATCAAAATGGCTACATCCTCTGGACAAACAAGAAGATCAGCAAAAATAAACAAGAA
>NW_006922658.1:59112-71036 GCF_000298275.1 Orycteropus afer afer
ATAATAGTTGTTGTTGTTGTTATGTGCCATCGAGTTGGACCTGACTCATAGCAACCCCTCCTTGGGTTTCCAAGGCAGTATCACTATGGAAGTAGATTACCCCATCTTCCTTCCGAGGAGTGGCTGGTGGGTTTGAACCACCAGCCTTCTGGTTAGCAGTCCAGTGCCTTAGCCACTTTGCTACCAGAGTTCCCAGTTTTAAAACAGACAAAAGCAAGCAAACTAAAAACCAGAAAACAGAAAGAGAAAAGAAAAAAAAAAAGTGGGGGAGGGCAGGGCAGGGCACCCAGGCTCTGTCCAAGCACACAGAGTGGGATGGAGTTCCTGCGAGCCCAGAAGGTGGGTGGGAGTGGGGGATGGCCAAACCTCCATTCACCAAGCGGGTGTGGGATATAAGAGTAACAAAGGGTATGTCGCACCTTTTCAGTCGTCCAGGTCTGGAGTGTCCTTGGGGCTACTCAGATATCTTCTGGAGGCTAGAAGTGCAGTTTCAGGGGCTGAGAAGCTCAAGGTTGGCAGGCAGTATACTGGCTGTTGACTGCAATGAATGATGAATCCAAGATCCCCAGGCCGAATGGTGAATTGTTTGCTCATGGAGAGTTGCAGGCAGCACAACAGGATCCTGATTTATAGAAGCTGGCAAGTCCCAAATTCTTGGATCAAACGTTGAGCTGCAGGCTTTTCCCAACTCTCACAGCTGCAGGGAGCTGACAAGCTCCAGGTTGGCAGACAGTATACTGGCTGTTGACTCCAATGAAAATTCTTTTCCAAAAGAATAAAAAGAAAACCTACAGACTGGGAAAAAAATATTTTACAGTGGCATATCTGACAAGGGACTTATCTCTAAAATGTACAGAAAATTTCAACACCTCAACATTAAAAAGACAAACCATTCATTTGAAAAATTGTCAGATGACACAAACAGACACTTCACCAAAGATATTCAGGTAGCCAACAAACTCATGAAGAAATGCTCATGATCATTAGCCATTAGAGAAATGCAAATAAAGCAATGAGATATCATCTCAGGTTAGTAATGATAGCAATCTACAAGACAGAAAGCAACATATGGTGGCAAGAGTGTGGAGAGATTGGAACTCTCATACACTGCTAGTGGAACTGCAAAATGGTGCAACCACTGTGGAAAATGATATAGCAATTCTGTAAAAAGTTGAAAATAGAAATACTATTTGATCAAGCTATATCACTAGTAGGTATATATCCTAAAGAAGTGAGAGGAGTATATATTTGCACATCCATGTTCATCGCAGCACTATTTACAAGAGCAAAGAGATGGAAACAACCTATGTGCCCATCAACAGATGACTGGATAACCAAACTATGGTACATACACACAATTGAATATCGTGCAACATTAAAGAATAATGATGAATCCATGAAACACCTCATAATATGGATGACCTTCAATGACATTGTGCTGATTGAAATAAGTCTGTCACAAATTGACAAATATTATATGAGTCCACTATTATAAAAAGTCAAGGAGAGGTTTATACACAGAAATAAAAATTCTTTAATGGTTACCAGAGATGGATAACCTCAGGATTGGCAGGATATCCAGGTAAAAAGGGGTGGGAGGCAAGACTAGGCCCCAAGCCCCCTAGAACCAGGAAAGGGAGAGAGCAGGAGTGACCTCGGGGACCTCAGGAGTGGCAGGATATCCATCTAAAAAAGGACAGGAGGCAAGGCAGGCCTCAAGCACCCTAGAGCCAGGAAAAGGAGGGAGGAGCCGGGGACCAAAGAGTGGCAAGTTTCAGGTAGGAATTAGGTAAGGGGAGGACAGAGAGGTTTCCAACATCTAAAGGAGACAAATTTGTCTGTCAGTTTGTCATCCTGTGAGGCTTGTACATTGCTGTGAGGCTTGAGGCTGTGCTACTGGTGTTTCAGACACCAGCAGATTTGCACACGGTGCACAGGTTTCAACGCAACTTACAGACTAAGACAGACTAGGAAGAAGGAGGAGGCCATCCACTTCTCAAAAACTGGCCAGGGAAAACCTTATGAATAGTAGAGAAACACTGTGATACATTACTGGGCAATGTTATGAACAGCTTGGAAACATTGTCCAACACAGCGTAGGAAGATGAGCCCCTTGGGTCGTAAGGCACTCAAAATAGGACTGGGAAAGAGCTGCCTCATCAAAGTAGAACCAAACTTAATGATATGGGTAAAGTAAGTCTTTCAGGACCTACATGTGCTGATGTGGCACAACTCAAATTGAGGAGAAACAGCTGCAAACATCCATTAATAATCAGAACATGGGATATACAAAGTATGAATCTAAGAAAATTGAAGTTGTAAAAAATTAAATGGAATGCACAAAGATTGATATTCTAGGCATTGGTGAGTTGAAATGGACCAGTTTTGACCATTTTGAATCAGACAACCATATGATCTACTATGCCAGGAATGACAAATTGAAGAGGAATGACATGCCATTCATCATCACAAAGGATGTTTCAAGATCTGTCCTGAAGTACAATGCTGTCAGTGATAGGATAATATCCATATGCCTGCAAGGAAGACCCATTAATATAACTATTATTCAAATTTATGCACCAACCACCAAAGCCAAAGATGAGGAAATTGAAGATTTTTATCAACTTCTGCAGTTTGAAATTGACCGAACATGCAATCAAGATGTGTTGTTTATCACTGGTGATTGGAATGCAAAGGTTGGAAACAGAACAATCACCAGTAGATGGAAAATTTGGCCTTGGTGACAGAAATAATGCTGGAGATCGCATGATAGAATTTTGCAAGACCAATGATTTTTTCATTGCAAAGACCTTTTTTTCAATAACACAAACGGTGGCTATACACATGGACTTCACCAGAGGGAGTACCCAGGAATCAGATTGACTACATCTGTGGGAAGAGGAGATAGAAAAGCTCAAACCCCTTCAGGATGTGTCTAGGTAGCCCCTGCTGGAGGCAGGGAAACCCTTTGGGGTGCCCCTCCTCTCCTGAAGAAGGCCACCCATTTGGGTGGCTTCTCTATGCTGCCCATGCTGGACACAGGGCACACCTTTTGGGTGTCTCTCCTCTCCTGAGAAGGGCCACACCTTTGGGGTCCCCATAGGATGCCTGGCTGGAGGCAGGGGCACCCCTCTCCTAAGGAGGACCACCCATTCAGGTCACATTAGGCTAGGCCTGCCAGAGGCAGTGGCAGCCCTTTGGGGCGCCCCTCCTCTAAGGAGGAGGCCCACCCCTTTGGGGTGCCACTAGGCAGCCACAGCCAGAGGCAGGGGCACCCCTATGGGGTGTCCCTTCTCATGAGAGGAGGGCCACCCTTTGGGGCATCCCTAGGCTGCCCATGACAGAGGAAGGGGCACCACTTTGGAGTGCCCCTCCTCTCCCAAAGAGGGCCACCCCATTGGGGTTCCTTTATGCTGTCCCTGCTGGAGGCGGGGCCACCTCTTTTGGGTGCCCCTCCTCATGAAAGGAGGGCCACCCCTTCGGGGCTATTGTAGGCTGGCTGCCCTTGCCAGAGGCAGTGGCACCCCTTTGGGGTGCCCATCATCTCCTAAGGATGACTACCCCTTTGGGGTGCCCCTAGGCAGCCACTGCTGGAGGAGGGCCACCCCTTCTGGGTGCCCCTAGGCTGACCCTTCTGCAGGCAGGGTCACCTCTACGGGGTGCCTCTCATTTCCTGAGGAGGACCACCTCTTCGGGGTGCTCCTAGGCTTCCCCTGCCAGAGGCATGGCCACTCTTTTGGGGTGCCATGCCTCATGAGAGTACGGCCACCCCTTTGGGATGTCCCCAGGCAGCCTCTGCCGGAGGCAGGGCCACCTCTTTGGGGTGCCCCTCCTCATGAAAGGAGGGCCACCCCTTTGGTGGAGGGGTGTCTCATCAGAGTCCTAAAGATGACCACCCCTTTAGGGCACCCATAGGCTGCCCATGCCAGAGGCTGTGGCACCCCTTTGGTATGCCCCTCCACATGGTAGGAGGGCCGCCCCTTTGGGGTGCCCCTAAGTTTCCCCTGCTGGAGGCAGGGGCACCCCATTGGGCTGCCCATCCTTATGAGAGGAGGGCCAACCTCATTGTTGTTTTGGTTTGCATCTCTCGAATAGCTAATGATCATGAGCATTTCTTCATATGTTTGTTGGCCGCTTGAATATCCTCCTTGGTGAAGTGTCTACTCATGTCTACTGTGCCTTCTTGGTGGTCAAGCCTCCTCCTCACTGACCATTACAGGGCTACCTCCTGACCCTGCCCACATCCTCATTATCATACCTGGTGGTGGAGCCCTGGCCCCTTCCATTGTCTCACTTCACTCATTGGGTCTAATCCTGTCTGCCTCTACACTCACACTAGTGCTACACCAGGACCACTCCTGACTCCTTGTTACCCACATCTGAAAGTTCACCAGGCCTCTCCCACCTCCTCATCTCTCATAAATTGTCTGCCTCTTTTTCACTCCTAACTCTCACTCCCCACATCTGGACTATGCCTTCACTCTTCCCACCCCCTACCTCCCCTCCTCTCACATTATCTGTTCACAGACACTCATGCAATGCCTGTCCCCAAATGCTCACAGCAGTACTAGTCATATCCATCTAAAGCTGGACACAACTCAGTCGTCCATCAGCAGATGAATGGATGAATTAAGTATACCCCATCCATACAGTGGGACCCCATTAAACATTAAAATGAAGTAGATATTGATGCCAGCTACAGCACAGATGAAGCTTGAATACGCTAAACTAAATGAAGGAGGCAAGGTGTAAAGGACCAGCTATTCCCCCTTCAAGATGAATACGCAAGGGGATGAATCTGTAGACACCGAGAGCCCATCACTGATGATTGCCATGGGCTTGGGGTGGTAGCATGGGGGCTGCTCTATGGGTACAGAATTTCTGTTGTGGTGATGAAAAACTTTTGGTAGCAGACACCGATAATGGTAGAAAAGAGTTGTGACACAGCACAAAGCCACTATGTCATATGCATGAAAACTATTAAGTCAAAACTTTATTGAATCAGACATCTACCAGTTAAAATAGCATAAAGGATAAAGTGGGTGGGGAGAATACTGAAGAAATACCCAAAAAGCACCCACTTGGGAGTCAGAATAACAGTGCAGTTTCTAGGGGAAATTCTGTTGAGAAGGAACAGCACAAGGCTCAGCCTGTCGAGCTGGGGCCATATCTGGAGAGGGAGAATATAGTGGTTTACTAAGCCACAACTTTAGGGGAGGAACAGGATGCACATCAGAAGGTGGGTCACGGTTTCCTTCTGGCAGTGTGCATGAAAGAGTCAACAGACCTCCAATTTGCCCTCCGTCAGGTGGTGGTGATGTTGGATCTGGTGTATGCACTAAGGGGCTCTAATGGTGTTTCTCGATCACAATCTACATTACCAAGGTGTTCTCCATTTGCTTCTCGTGGTGGATGATGAACAATGTCTGGCTGTCCAGCTGGTTCTTCACCAGCTTCCAATAGTGGAGCTGGTGATGGTGTATCTGGGGCTCTATGGTCCTCTGATTTCGTTTCAGCATCTGGATCCAAACCACCACAACATTCTTCAGTCACTTCTGGTGATGGATCAAGAACAATTTCCAGCTCTCCAGCTGGCTCTCCATCAGCTTCCAGTGATGGAGCTGGTGATGGTGCATTTGTGGCTCTGGGGAACCCTAATTTTCTTTCAGCATCAGGATGCACATCACCAGAGGGTTTTTGACACACTCGTGGTGATGCAACAGGAAGAATCTCCAGCTCTCCAGCTAGCTTTTCAGTGATGGAGCTGATCCTGATCGATCTAGGGCTCTACGGGGCCCTGCTTTTGTTTCAGCATCTGGATCCATATCACCAAAGGGTTCTTGATTCTCTTCTGTTGATGGAGGAGGAAGAATTTCCAGCTCTCCATCTGGCTCTCTGTCAGCATCTAGTGATAGATCTGGGGCTCTATGGGACTCTGATTTGGTTTCAGGATCTGGACTCACATCACCAAAGGGTTCTTGTTTCATCTCTGGTGATGGACCAGGAAGAATTTCCAGCTCTCCAGCTGGCTCTCCATCAGCTTCCAGTAATGGAGCTGGTGATGAAGGACCTGGAGTTCTACATGGCTCTGATTTTGTTTCAGCGTCTGGACCCACACCACCAGTGGGTTCTTTATTCACTTGTGGTGATGGACCAGGAAGAACTCCAAGCTCTCCAGCTGGCTCTCCATCACCTGCAAGTGATGGAACTGGTGATGTTGGATCTAGTGCTTCATGGATTTCCTTATTTGCTGCACTAGCAGGTTGGAGTTCCCCAGGTGATCACTGAGTTGGTTCTGGAGATGTTGCTGTATCCTGGGATACTCTTAAAAGTGATATTGGTCTTGTCTGTGGAGCTTCAACACAAGAAAAGTTGAACCACATGAGTGCCTTTCTTCATACCTTTCCAATAATATAAACCATTCCATTGCCATGATGAGAACCCTTTCCCAAGATTTCCTCCCAGGATGTCTTCTCATTTTTCACATATTTAGAGGTTTTAGGTGACTCTGAGCTTTGGCCTAACACCAGCCTATGGGATCCTCCCTGTGTTGCACCACCTATGCCCCTATAACACTCAGCAGCAAAGATGCGCAAACCTCCTCACCTGCTGGTTCTTCCTCAGTCTGCTTCAGGTGATGTAGCTGACCAAGGAGAAGTTGGGCACGATGCTCCAAGTCTGATCCAGGCATATTCACATGGAGGCACTCTAGTACTGCCTTGAGACAGGGGAATTCCGGGTTCTGATGGCAATCCTCTGGTTAGTCATCTAGCCAGTGGCCCAGAATGAAGGTGATGGCTCTGGGGATGAGTGGTTGTTGAAGAGCAAGGTCGGAGGCCTGTCCTTTCCACCACACTACACTTCCAGGGCACCCGTGCAATGGGTTGAGTCCCTCTGTCTGCTTATCTCTTCCAGAGCCCATTCCCATGCCCACCCACTGCAGCTGTCCTGGCAGCGTTAGGCTTGGTCACTGAGGAAAGGTTACAACAGAAACTTGGTGTCTGGGTTCTCTCCATTAATGGTTTGACAATGGTTCCTTCCTCTGAAGCATGACTTACATCCCCATCTGTTGTCTGGCCCTTTGCCATAGGGGCGTTAGCACTGGAGGCCAGTAGAGTGTTTCTGCACCTTCACTTCACAGCTGGATTCCCAGGATGCTTCATGAATATATGACCCGGAGGGACAAATGGCATCTCCCTGCTCCAGCCTACCCACACTGAGGTACACATGTGATACCCCCTGGCACAGTCTGATCATGCTGAGGGACATATGGGATTCCTCTGCCCAACTTGCCCATGTCTTCAGCTTGTGTGCCTGTGTTCTGCCTAATTTTATGTGCCCATGAAGATCTCTTCAACCCCCTACAGTGTTCCACAAAGGACAGGGAACCAAATGCAGCTGATCCTCCAGCAATGGGGCTTGGGATCTTGGAGCAGATTTTTTCTGACACCACCTGTTTGGATCCCAATAGGGACGTGAACACGCAGAGCTGGGAGGGTACTTTAGGTTCATAGATTCTTTCAGAGCCCCCTCTGAGTCCCCAGGCTGTCCTCTGCTCCCCAAGATGTAGAGTCTCCACCTGCATATATCTGTGACTGCTGTTCTACAGGTGGCACCCCAGGGTCCTCAGGATGTGCAACACCCAAGATCTCTCAGCCCAAATGAAAACTGAGGTCCCCACAAGCCCCACACCATGAGGAGACAGGAGGCCCTCCTTCTCCACCCAAAGTCCACTCACTCTTTCCCCTGGTCCTGGGGTCCGCTGTCCCTGGCAGAATGAGGGCAGTTGCAGCCATATCTGGAGGAGGTGTGAGGGAGTCACCTCTAATGCACTGTGGATGGTGCCTGATCAGTAGGGTGGGACTTGCTGTCTGACTCCCTGACATGGAGGTCCAGGAGGGCAGTGTTCCAGTCTGACTCCTTGACTGAAATGGAGGTCCATGAAAGCAGGGCTTCCTGTAGGACTCCCTAACTGAAATGGAGGGCAACAAGGGCTGGACTTCCTGTCTCACTCCGTGACTGAAATGGAGGCCCAGGAGAGTGGGGCTTCCTGTCTGCTTAGTTCATGGCATGATGCAAAGTGCCTAGAACAGTATCTACAACAGTAGGGACTTCACAGACAACTGCTGAGTCACCCACTCCACCTGCACCTTCCCTGATACCTACCTGGCCAGAGACCCCTATGCCCACCAGGAATCCCCATTCTGGTGACACTAAGGCTGCCACAAGATGACATCACAACCCCTTTACCAATGGGAAACAGGTTTGCTTAAGGACAAGTGGTCAGGGAGAGGTGAGGCTGACTTTTCAAGTGAGAGAGGAAAACAAGGAAAGGACACATCACAGCCTCTCAGACAGGGTCTTCTGCAGAGCTGGGCTCGGGGTGCACACTTCCCATGGCCTGTCCCATGGGATCCCTTCAGTAATCCTAGCAGATTTATCCCTTAGGGAAAAAAATCAAGGCTCCGATGGTGAAGCAACATTCCTGACTTACAGCTGGTAGCTGGTGGCAGAGGGTAGGCACTCACCTTTTGAGCATCACATCCAGGACATGCCGGGTGGTTGTGTAACGTCTGAAGGTGCACAGAAAGACCTGCATGTAGGCCAAAATCCCTTCAGTGATGGCAGGAAGCAGGTGCTCCACAAGCTTGTTCACTCTTTGTGACTTGACAGTCTGCACCGCGCCAGCTTCCACCACTTCTTGGTCTGAGCCACAGACACACTGGGTTGGGACAGAGGAAGGACATACTGCCAGAGGCAGCCCGGTGACACAGCAGGCAGATTGGGAGCCCAAGCTCAGACCAGTGACCTGTGGCAGGAGCTGGGACATGAGTGCCTCCAGCAGAAATCAGGGTTAAGCTTCCCATGCCGAATGTGTGGTGAGGAAACACAAGGGAGTAGAAGTCATTGTGATCACTAAGTAATCATGATATTTTCCTGTAAAAGAGCAGTAGCCCCTTGAGTCCTTACAAAACACCCCATTGCAGAGATGAGGAAACAGAGGCTGAGCCAGGTCCAGTCTCTGCTCAGAGCTATGCAGTCTTAGCCCCGAACCTCCTAACCCCTGGGCTCCATGATGGTCCCTAGATTATGGTGAGGCCTGCTCTGCTCCTGACTTGGATGTGCCGCATGAGAGAGGGGCTATGGGGATGTCTTGGGCAGACTCCTTCCCCCGTCCCAACTGGAGACAATACACAGAGTAGACACACCCTACGAGATCCCCTCTGATGGTAAAGCATGACATGGATTGTTTTCTGTACATGGAAGGGGCTTAGGAGAAGTCATGGTGGTCCCAGGTCCTGTCAAAGTTGAGAAACTGGAGATCCCGTGGTGGGAGACCAACCTTTACAGGACCAAGGATCTTCCAGACAACTTAGGGAGTGAGCATCCAGATAGCTGGTGAAGGGCTGAGAGGTGGCTCAGTTGCTCAGGGCCACAGCTCAAAGTCACATTCAGCCCTGACAGTTTGATGCCATTGCAAAGGAACCATCCCATCAGGACAGGCTCAATGCAGGGACCAGCCACCCTCACAGACTGCTGGTGTCATGTGACTGCTACAGCTGTTTGGGAAGGAGTCTGACTGTAGGGCCCTAACTTTGATCCCTGCATCTCACAAATGGAATATGGACTAGGCTGTTAGTGTAAGAGGACACACATCAGGGTCCCTATCATCCCTGCAGAAAGGACAACAGAAAGGCATTTGTCTAGGGTCAGCAGCAATGAAGCCTCCATCAGTGAGTGTAGTGCAGTGAATGAATTGGTATGGCTTTTCTAGCCATACTCTTTGTAACTTCCACCAGAATACTAGGTAACACAAAAAAATGCAACCACTTTCGTGGAGTCAGATCTGATTCATAGCACCTGATCAGTAGGGTGGGACTTGCTGTCTGACTCCTTTTCTTGGGATTCCGAGGCAGTATCAATATGGAAGTAGATTGAACAACCTTCCTTCCGAGGAGTGGCCGGTGGTTTTGAACCACAAACCTTTGGGTTAGCAGTCAAATGTCTTAGGCACTACGCCACCAGAACTCCGATTACTGGGTAGGACCATGCAAATACAGCAAGTAGAACTCTGATAAGTTAGTTTTGTCACTCTGCCAGGCTAAAAAATGAGCCCTTCTAGAGGCAGAGAAGGGATTCCACAGCCATGAGGAGAGAAGAGCTGGAGGTGAAGCAGAGTGTGTCCTTGGACCTGAGATCCCTGCATTGGACCCCCTTGGCAGTCACTCAGCAGAGAGAGACTCTGAGCAGGGACAGATGTCCGGCAGAGAGAAAAGCAAAGCAGAGAAGTAGTGATTGTCTTGGGAAGGATGGCTAGTGTGAAAGCTAGTAAAAAGGCTGGAGGGTGGCACTAGGTCTGCTTCTTAGAAATAAGCCTTGGGCTGCTGATGGTGACTCTGTTTCCCTCATGTAAGATTGGAGGAGGTCAGGAGATGTCACCTCCATGTCCTTCTAGCAGTGGGGAACATGGCCTACATTCTGCAATGTTTCCTGCAGGCAAGTCAGGACAGTTTCTGATGTGGAGGGGTCCTGGTGATGGTTTCCCCGAGAATGCAGATAATAGACACAGGTATATCATAGCTTGAACCCCACATTTTTGGTTAAAAGAAGCTGTGTGACAATGGGAGTACCTATGGAAGGCCAGTCTAGCTGACTGATGTCAGGGAACCAAGGATTGACATTAAACACTAACACAGGAGTGATGTGCAGGACACACATATGGACATGACATGGAAACAGGGTAGAAGACTCCTTTCATATCATCCTACAAATAGAGGGAAAGTGTCTTTGCTCCTGGTCAGGGAGGACAGGGTGGTTAAAGCAGATGTAAAGGGTGGTGGGTGGCTAATTCTTTAGGATTGAGACTGGGGGCCCCTGAGAAGGAAAGCCCTGGGAGAGAGTGTGGGGCTTCCAGGGTGGTGTCTGGCTCCTGGGCCCCCTCTGATCATCTGGGGACCTTAGGTGGAGATCCTGTCCCCTGCACTCACACAGAGTCTGCACCAGCGCTTCCTGGCCCCTTTCTTGGGGTAGACGATGCCATCCTCCTCCTCCTCACTGATCTCCTGAGGGAGACTCTGTGGAAACAAGGCCCAGAAGCAGACCTGGAGGCATCCAGTGTCCCTTACACCACCCCCATCCCTCTCTGCCCCTTAGAGGAGCTCACAATTCCTTGTGTCCACAATGGGCCAGGGTACTGCCTGCACCTGCACTATCCAGGCCCACCTTAATACACTGACCATGGACAAAACTATCATTACCTTATGATTGTAGAACTCGAGGTATAACTGGGACCTCCAGGTACAGACTAAGGGCTCAACATCCTATGTTATGAGGGAATTGGGGCAAGGAAACAAAACAGGTCTCCACCTGTGCCAAACAAGCCCATATTCCAATCTGATGGAATAGACCCACCCACCACCCCATTCTAGGTCAGCCCCAGTCCCATGAGGCCAGCACTGGTGATTGGTAATGCGGATGGAACTGGGGGAGCTCCCACGAGTGCCAGTTGTGAAGCAGCAGCAGAGCCATTTTCATCATCTACCTCACCACTCAAGCCCCAGGGTTACAGGTGAGGAGAGACAACTCAGGGACACCCAAAGCAGTAGGCTGGAAGAGCAGGAGAAAGGGGAGTAAAAGCCAGGAACCCGGACAGAAAAACAGTCAGCCTCAGGGATACAGGTGAGAAGAGACAACTCAGGGATGCCCAAAGCAGCAGGCCGGAAGAGCAGGAGAAAGGGGAGTAAAAGCCAGAAAGCCAGAGACAAGAGCAATCAGCCGAAGGGATTAGGTGAGGAGAGGAAACTCAGGCCCGCCCAAAGCAGCAGGATGGGAAAGCAGGAGAAAGGGGATAAAAGCCAGGAACCAGACAGAAGAGCAGTCAGCCCCAGGGATACAGGTGAGGAGAGACAACTCAGGGATGCCCA
>NW_006922658.1:74131-90878 GCF_000298275.1 Orycteropus afer afer
ATGCTTGGTAGGGTGGAGGGTCGACAAAAGAGGGGGAGGCCTTCAACGAGATGGATTGACATGGTGGCTGCAATGATGGGCTCAATATAGCAGGGATTGTGGGGCTGGTGCGGGATCGGGCAGTGTTTCGTTCTGCTGTGCATGGGGTTGCTAGGAGTCGGAAATGACTCGACGGCACTTAACAACAACAACAACAACAACAACAACAACACCTCACCACTCACCCCTCCCAAATCTTTCAGATTCCATGAGCCTTCTTCCCTGAACCCACCCACCTCTCCCCCAAATGGACCCTGTCTCCTCCAACAACTTTCTGCCTCTTCAGTTCTGTTCTCTCTTCTTTCCAGCTTTCATTACCAGGGAGCAAACCTTAGCAAGGACAGGAGCTGGCATGGCTTGTGTGTACTGGTGTGACATGGGGGAGGGGTTTGGGGCTGCCCAGGTGGGGTCAGAGTTGTGGCCTAGCCCGGGTTAACCTGCCAGGGCCACTCTGTGTTACCTTCCATTCTTTTTTGCAAACAGCCTGAGACTTCTAGGGTGGGAGCTGAGGTCATGCCTCAACCTCCTTGAAAGGGTCGAATTCCTGGACTTCCCCAGGTTGTTTTCAGGGGATGAGGAGAAACAACTTGACCACATGCTCATACTTTGAGTGTCTTCACTCAAATGAGATGGCCTAAGGGCTGTCTCTAGAATGTGGGGGCCTGGTTATCAGGATTCCAAGTCTATGTACTCCGTTACCAAGGAAATGAGGTCATATCCTGGGTCACCTGACCTTGACCTGATTTCAAATCAGAGCCCCCTGAAGTTGCACTGGGCTGCTGAATGCTCACTTGTCCCCATGCCATCTCCATTACTGTGCACAGTGACACCTACACAGCCCTCACAGAGCCTGGGGATGGTTGGGGTGCAGTCAGGGCTCCAGCTTTGAGCAGTCAGAGTGGACCTCATACACAGCTCATACCTCTCAACCAGTTTGGGAACCTGGACATGTCTTTGTGCTTCTCAGAGCATCCCCACTCCCCAGCCACACAATGAGGATCATTCTAACATCCACTTCCTTGGTGTGTATAGGTGTGTGGGAGACAACACCTATATAGACTACAAAATACGTAGTGCAGCAGACAAAAGGTTCACTAGTGGCTTAGTGGATAAGCACTCAGCTGCTAGCTGAAAGGTCGGGGATTCAAACCCACAGCTGCTCCCCAGGAGAAAGGTGTGGCATTTCTCCCCACATTGTGCAGTGGGCTGTGGCCTGTGCTAGAAGACTCCAGGCCCCTATCCTGAGACAGAGCTGTTCCGTCCCTTCTCTTATTTTCTTGGGGTCCCATGGATCTTCCTCTCTGACCCACAGCTCATGTCCCTCCTGTCAAATCAACATGTGGGCTAGTTGGTTCTCCCACATTTTAGGGCCTCTCATTCCCAACGCTAACCCCATGTGAGGAGCTGAGCCTTGGCTTAAGAGTCTGCAGATTTCTTCATGCTCTGGACTCTGCTCATCTCTGTGTCCTGTACCATCTTTGCCTCTCTGTTGTACTCAGTTTCCCAGTTTTCACTGAGGGTTTGACAAGTGTCTTGGCTCTCTTGATACTGTAATAGAAGTGCCACAGGTCGATGGCTTTAACAAATAAGAATATATTATCTTAAAGTTTAGGAGGCTAGAAGTCCAAATTCAGAGTGCCAGCTCTCAGAGCTGTGTGAAGGCCCCTTGACCTTGGCCTTCAGCTCTGCCTCTTGTTCCAGGCCCACTGGAGCTGGAGGCTTCTTCTGAGTCACAGAGTGACTGGCTGTTGAAGCTCAGGAATCCATGATGAGCAGGTAAAATACCACAATCCCAATATTAACAGGCAACACAGCAGGACACTGGTTCAAGTCCAGGAACTAGAGATGAAGACTTGGCTAAATGCAGGATCCAGATATGCCAAAGGACCAGAGATCTTTCTCAAAGCTTCTCTACATATAGTAGAAGCAGGCCACACCCCAAAGGCAGTTCCCCTTCTACTGATTAAAATCTCACACCAGATTCCACCATGGCGTTGATTACCCAATCTCATCCTGGGGAATAAGTGTATCTAGCTACCAAGCCACTCAAAACCATGGCCCAGCCAAGCTGACACACAACCCTAGCTACAAAATGGCACTCCTTGTCAACTTTGCACCAGTATAGATCTTCTTCGTTGGCTGGCTCGATTCTCCTAATCCATCTGAGTGGTGACTTCATCCCCTTGGCCTAACAGACCCCAGTCTTCTCCCCCTTGGGCATGTCAGTCCTGCCCACTCACTTTTGGCAGTGCATATGGCCCCATCCCATTGGCACTCATGTACAGCATCCCCATACTCCAGAACCGAGTTGGTGAAGATGTAGCTCTTTGAAACCTAGGAGGCTGTGGTGGTTCCACCCTGTAACCCTGGAGACCATGGTCCTGTCCTTTGAAATGGAGGCAGCTCAGATTCCCATTTCCTTGGTGTCTTGAGAAAGCCAGCCACAGCCCCTGCCTTGTTCCAGCAAGTATTACAGAGCTCTTCAGTTCTATCCATTACTGTGCAAAGGCAACCCACTCTACCAGAAAGCCTCCAGCACACAGGCATTCACCTTTCTTGCTCCATGGGCTGGCAAGCCCATTGCCCTGTCTTGTGCCGATTTCTCATCTCTGCTGTTGCCATCTCTCTGCCAGTGTCCCTGCCATAGTCTCAATGCAGGGATCTCAGGTCCAAAGACACGCTCCACATCTATGTTCACATTTTTGACCTGTTAGAGCAGCACTACATTGCTCTGGACAAAAATCTGTCTTGGTTCTCTCGTGCTTGGTTTAACAGAAGTAACACAAGTAGATGGTTTTAACAAACTGGAATTTATTCTACAGTTCAGGAGACTAAAAATCCAAATTCATAATGTTGGCTCTTGGTGCTGGGTGAAAGCCTCTGACTTTGGGCTTCAGCTCTACCTCTTATGCCAGGCTAACTGAAGCTGAAGGCTTCTTCTGACTCATGCAGTTACTGGTTGTTGAGGCTGACAAATCCATTATGGGCAAGTAAAATGGCATATACCCAAGATCATCAGGAAACACAGAAGGTCCAAGTCCAAGAATAGTCCCAGGATCTACAGGCAACACAACAGGCCACTGGTTCAAGTGCAGGAACTGGAATGAAGACTATGTGAAGTGCAGGATCCAGATATGCCAAAAAGCTAGGAACTTTCCTCAAAGCTTCCCCATAAATAGTGGAAGCAGGCCACATGCCAAAGGCAACTACTTAGCTATTCACAGCAGATCCACTGTGGCAGTGATAACATTCTCATCATGGGAAATAACTACATCCAACTGCCAAGCACTCAGACCATGGCCAGCCAAGGTGACACACAATGTTCACTAGCACAGCAAGGAACCACTTGAGTGCTTCTTCAGGGAGGACGGAAGCTAGGACTCCTACACTGAGGCAGGTGGCTGGGGACTAGCACTGAATGTGGCATTCTTAGCTTGAGGGAGATAGTTCCTAGCACAGTAAGGCTGATGTCCATGGCCCAGTGCATGTGGGGCCTGCATGACCTCAGGCAGTGTGTCTAAGTGACCCACATCGTGTGTGTACCTACACAACTGCTCTGCTCCTGGAGGATGTGGTCGTGTAGAGTCCCACCTGAAGTTCAGCCAGGTCTATGACCTCCACTCCCACAGAGTACAGGGTTCTGCGGTAGGGACCACAGAACATGGGCCTGGGTCAGTGTGGCGAGACTGGGTTTTGGGAGACACTAAGTAGCCACCACCACACTGTCTGCTCTCTGGAGCTGCCCCAGGAAAACCTGCCAGTATTATTTCCCCTCCTGCCCATGCCACACACCTCATCAACCCTGATCCCCTCCCTGGACCAGAAGCAGACCCCAATGGCAACACTGTCATAGCCCCAGGCATACTAGGGTAGCTGAATGTCAGGAACACCTTCAATCCTGGGCACCTGGGAGAGCAGGGAGCTGAGAGCCTGGATGGAGTGCTGAGTGGGGTGGGGTCTAGAACCTGGGTCTGTGCCCTACTAGGATCCACTATCCATTCCCCTGCAGCCATCCAGGCACAGCCTGGTCTCAGAGCTTGGAAGCAATACCCCTTCCTCCAAGAAGTTGTCATGGACTCCACCTCCATCTCCACCCCCAATGAGGCTGGTTTCCTGCCTGTGCATCAACCTCTGTCCTTGATTCTGAAATGAAGGAGTGCAGTTCACATACACCTTGTCTCATGACATTGACCACAGTTCACTGCAATGCAACAGCTCCCCTCCCACTTCCACCCCACAGCCACCTCCTCCCAGTGTCCATCCCTCCATGCACTCCTGCCCCCTGAGCTGTCTCCCTGTGCATAAACAGTCCTACTTTCTCCCATGATTGTCTCTCCAAGGAGTGTATCTACCTGAGGTAAATGTTCAACTCATATGCCTGTCACCTGTTTGTGAGTTTCAGTTCCTTTAATGCAAATTGTGCACTGCTGAAGTATAGCTTTGAAAATTCTTGCTTTATTGTAGCTTTGGTACATACACTTGATTTACACGGTTGTGAAAGATACACTTGCACTCTCTGATTGAGTTAACAAAGTGTGGTGACTGCTGTTTTTGCAAACAATAGAGTTTTGCAATTTCTTGAAATAACCCCTGATATAGATGTGCCAGTTATTATACATTGGTTTCAGTAGAGATCAATGTGTGATTCAGTTCACACTGATTAAATGTACATTTTCCAGTTGCACTTGTTACGTTGATCTGAAGGAGTTAAGTTTTTTCAAAGTTTTCAAGAGAAATTTGATGTACACGTTTGACAAAGTTAAACATACATTTTCTGATTCAGTTAAACAAGTGTTGTTGCCACCCTTCTGATACATGGAGTTTTGAGAGTTCCATATTTTTCTGTTTTCACTAGATTAACAAGACATGAATGTTACTCAACATTCGTGTCATTTGGAATGCAATGTACCATTAAATTTCTTTTAGATAAATTGTTCATTTAAACAATGCCCTGCTGAAATTTTGCTTTGTATATTTTAGTTTCTTGTGTTTTTTCAACATACTCTTGATTTACATGGCTGGGAAAGACACACATGCATTCTATGATGGAGTTAACAAAGTGTGGTTACTCCCATTCACGTAGTATCAAAATAATAGACTTTTGCAATTTCTTGAAATAACCCCTGGTATAGATGTGCCAGAGTTATTCATGCATTGGTGTCAGTAGAAAGCAAAGTATGAGTCAGCTCACATCTTTTAAGCGTACATTTTCCAGTTGCACTTTTTATGTTGAACTGAAAGAATCATGTTTTTTCAAATTTTCAACAGAACCTTGATGTACACCTTTGACAGAGTTACACATACATTCTCTGATTGAGTAAACAAAGTGTTGTTGCCGCCGTTCTGATACATGAATTTATAAGACATTTCCACCTTTTTCCATTTTCACTAGAATTACAAGATGTGAATGTTACTCAACCCTTTGTGTCATTTGGAATGCAACATGTCATTAAGTTCATTTTAGCTAAATTCTTCGTTTTAATGATGCACTGCTGAAATTTTCCATGGTGTAGTCTTGTTTTATTGTAGTTTTTGAGCATACACTTGATTTACACAGTTGGAAAAGAACACATGCCTCCTCTGATTGAGTTAACAAAGTGGTGTTACTCCCATTCACATACTTTCAATACAATAGAGCTTTGCAATTACTTGCAGCAACCCTCGATTTAGATGTGCCAAAGTTATTTATACATTTGTTTCTGTGAGAGGTCACTGTGTGATTCAGTTCGCATGATTAAATGTACATTTTCCAGTTATACATGTTAAGGTGAACTGAAGGAATTATGTTTTTTTCTAAGTTTTCAATGGAAACAAAAGGTACATGTTTGACAAACCTACCCAGACATTCTCTGATTGAGTTAAAAAGTGTTTTTGCTGCAATTGTGATACATGAATTTATAGGGGATCTCCAAATTTCTGCATTTTGACTTAGTTTACAAGATGTAAATATTTCTTCAATATTTGGGTCATTAGAATGCATTGTGCATTTCAGTCCTTTTAGGTAAATTGTGCATTTAAATTGTGTTCTGTTGAAGTGTATCTTTGAAAATTCTTGTTTTATTGTAACTTTTGAATGTACACTTGATTTACATGGTTGTGAAAGATACACATGCATTCTCTGACTGAGTTAACAAAGTGTGGTTACTGCCATTCAGGTACTTTCAAAACAACTGATTTTTTTTTTTTTTTTTTGCAATTTCTTGTTATAACCCCTGATATAGATGTGCCAGTTATTTGTACATTGGTTTCAGTAGAGATCAATGTGTGGTTCGGTTCAATTGATGAAATGTACATTTTCCAGCACTTCTTAAGTTGAACTGAAGGAATCGTGTTTTTTCAGTTTTCAACAGAAACTTCATGTACACGTTTGAGAAATTTACACATACATTCTCTGATTCAGTTAACAAAGTGTTGTTGCCGCCATTCTGATAAGGGAAGTCATGAGATTTCCACTTTTTTTTTTTTCATTTTCACGAGATTTACAAGACGTGAATGTCACACAACCCTTTCTGTCATTTGGAATACAATGTGCCATTAAGTTTTTTTTTTTTTTTTAGCTGAATTGTTTGTTTATACAAGGCACTGCTGAAATTTCACATGGTGTATTCTTGTTTTATTGTAGTTTTTCAACAAACATTTGATTTACACAGTTGGGAAAGATACACATGCATTCTCTGATTGAGTTAACAAAGTGTTGTTTCTGCAATTGTGATACATAAATTTATAGGAGATTTCCACATTTCTGCATTTTGACTTAGTTTACAAGATGTGAATGTTTCTCAAATCTTTGGGTCATTAGAATGCAATGTGTGTTTCAGTTTCTTTTTGCTAAATTGTGAATTTAAACCTTGCATTGCTGAAGTGTAGTTTTGAAAATTATTTCTATTGTAGCTTTTGAACGTACACTTGATTTACATGGTTGTGAAAGATACACATGCATTCTCTGATAGACGTAACAAAGTATGGTTACTCTCATTCAGGTACTTTCAAAACAGTAAGAGTTTTGCAATTTCTTGAAATAACTCTTCATGTAGATGTGCCAAAATTAGTTACACATTGGTTTCACTAGAGATTAATGTGTGATTCATTTCTCATTGATTAAATGTATATTTTCCAGTTGCACTTCTTAAAAAATTTTCAACAGAAATTTGATGTACACGTTTGATAAAGTAAAGCTTACATTCTCTGATTCAGTTAACAAAGTGTTGTTGCTGCCATTCTGATACATGAAGTTTTGAGATTTCCACCCTTTCAGTTTTCACTAGATTTACAAGATGTGAATGTTATTCAACCGTTTGTGCCATTTGGAATGCAATGTGCCATTAAATTCCTTTTAGATAAATTGTTCATTTAAGTGATGCCCTGCTGAAATTTCGCTTTGTGTATTTTTGTTTATTGTACTTTTTTAACATACAACTAATTTACACAGTTGGGAAAGACACATGCATTCTCTGATGGAGTTAACAAAGTTTGGTTACTCCATTTCATGTACTTTCAAATAATAGATTTTTGCAATTCTTTGAAATGACCCCTGATATAGATGTGCCAGAGTAATTTATACGTTGGTTTCAGTAGACAGCAAAGTGTGATTCCGTTCACATATTTAAAGTGTACATTTTCCAGTTGCAGTTGTTAAGATGAACTAAAGGAATCATGTTTTTTTCTAAGTTTTCAACAGAAACAAAACGTATACGTTTGACAAAATTATACACACATTCTCTGATTGAGTTAACAGTGTTGTTGTTGCCATTCTGATACATGAATATGTAAGTGATTTCCAAATTTCTGCATTTTGACTTAGTCTACAAGATGTGAATATTTCTCAAATCTTTGGGTCATTAGAATGCAATGTGTGTTTCAGTTCCTTTTAGCTAAATTTTGAACTTAAACCTTGCCCTGCTGAAGTGTAGCTTTGAAAATTCTTGTTTTATTGTAGCTTTTGAACTTACACTTGATTTACATGGCTGTGAATACACATGCATTCTCTGATGGAATTAACAAAGTGTGGTGACTCCCATTCATGTACATTCAAAACAATAAGAGTTTTGCAATTTCTTGAAATAACTGTTCATTTAGATGTGCTAAAGATATCTATGCATTATTTTCCACAGAGATCAATGTGTGATTTATTTCACATTGATAAAATGTACATTTTCCAGTTGCACTTGTTAAGTTGAACTGAAGGAATCATGTTTTCTCAAAGTTTTCTCCAGAAATTTGATGTACACATTTCACAAAGTTCAACATACTTTCTGTGATTCAGGTAACAAAGTTTTGTTGCTGCCATTCTGATACATGAATTTATAAGACATTTCCACCTTTTTCCATTTTCACTAGATTTACAAGACATGAATGTTACTAAACCATTTGTGTCATTTGGAATCCAACATGTCATTAAGTTCATTTTAGCTAAATTGTTCATTTTAAGGAAGCACTGCTGAAATTTTGCATGGTTTAGTCATGTTTTAGTGTAGTTTTTGAACATACCCTTGGTTTACACGGTTGGGAAAGTACACTTGCCTTCTCTGATTGAGTTAAAGTGGTCTTACTCCCATTCATGTACTTTCAATATAATAGAGCTTTACAATTACTTGAAGCAACCCTTGATTTAGATGTGCCCAAGTTATTTATACATTTATTTCAGTTAGAGATCACTGTGTGATTTAACTTGCATTGATTAAATTGTACATTTTCCTGTTGTACATGTTAAGATGAAGTGAAAGAATTATGACTTTTCTAAGTTTTCAACAGAAACAAAAGGTACATATTTGACAAACCTACCCAGACATTCTCTGATTGAGTTAAAAAGTGTTTTTGCTGCAATTGTGATACATGAATTTATAGGAGATTTCCAATTATCTGCATTTTGACTTAGTTTACTTGATGTACAAGTTTCTTAAATATTTGGGTCTTTAAAATGCATTGTGCATTTCAGTTCATTTTGGGTAAATTGTGCATTTAAATCATGCACTGCTGAAGTGTAGCTTTGAAAATTCTTCTTTCATTGTCGTTTTTGAACATACACTTGATTTACATGGCTGTGAAAGATACACATGCATTCTATGATGGAGTTAACAAAGTGTGGTTACTGCCATTCAGGTACTTTCAAAACAGTAGAGTTTTGCAATTTCTTGAAATAACCCCTGTGCCAGAGTTAGGTATTCATTGTTTTCAGTGGAAAGCAAAGTGCGATACAGTTCACATCTTTTAAGTGTACATTTTCCCAGTGCACTTGTTAAGGTGAACTGAAGGAACTATGTTTTCTCTAAGTTTTCAATAGAAACTCAATGTACATTTGGACAGAATTACACATACATTTGGTGATTGTCTTAACAAAGTGTTATTGTTTCCATTCTGATACATGAAGTTATAAGAGATTTCCACCTTTTGGCATTTTCACTAGATTTACAAGACCTGAATGTTACTCAACCCTTTGTGTCATTTGGAATGAAATGTGCCATTAAGTTTGTTTTAGCTAAGTTGTTTATTTAAACTATACACTGCTGAAATTTCTCCTGTTGTATTCTTGTTTTATTGTAGCTTTTCAACATACACTTGATATACACAGTTGGGAAAGAGACACATGCATTCTCTGATGGAGTTAATAAAGTGTGATTACTCCCATTCAGGTACTTTCAAAACAATAGAGTTTTGCAATTTTTTGAAATTGATATAGATGTGCCAGAGGAATTTATTCACCAGTTTCAGTATAAATCAAAGTGCGATTCAGATAACTTCTTTTATATGTACATTTTCCAGTTGCACTTGTTATGTTGAACTGAGAAAATCATGTGTTTTTTTTTTCAAATTTTTCAACAGAAACTTTATGTACACCTATCACAGAGTTACACATACATTCTCTAATTGACTAAACATAGTGGTGTTGCTGCCATTGCGATATATGAAGTTATAAGAGATTTCCAACTCTTTCCATTTTCACTGGACTAACAAGTTGGGAATGTTTTTCAACCCTTTCTTACATTTGGAATGCAATGTGCCATTAAGTTCACGATATGAATGTTTCTCAAAACCTTTGGTCATTAGAATGCAATGTACATTTCAGTTCCTTTTAGTTAAATTGTGCATTTAAATCATGCATTGCTGAAGTGTCGCTTTGAAAATTCTTGTTTTGTTGTAGCTTTTGAATGTACACTTGATTTACATGGTTGTTAAAGATACACAGGCATTCTCTGATGGAGTTAACAAAGTGTGATTACTCTTATTCAGGTACTTTGAAATCAATAGAGTTTTGCATTTTTTTAAAAAAATAATCCTTCATATAGATGTGCCAAAGTTATTTATACATTGGTTTCAGTAGACTTCAATGTGTGATTCAGTTCACATTGATTAAATGTACATTTTCCAGTTGCACTTGTTAAATTGGACTGATGGAATCATGTTTTCTCTAAGTTTTCAACAGAAACTTAATGTACATTTGGACAAAATTACACATACATTCTCTGATTGCCTTAACAAAGTATTGATGTTGCCATTCTGATGCATGAAATTATAAGAGATTTCCACCATTTTGCATTTTCACTAGACTTACAAGACGTGAATGTTACTCAATCCTTTGTGTCATTTGGAATGCAATGCGCCATCAAGTTTCTTTTAGCTAAATTGTTTGTTTGAATGATGTGCTGCTGAAATTTTGCATGGTGTATTCTTGTTTTATTGTAGTTTTGCAACATACACTTGATATACATGGTTTAGAAAGATACACATGCATTCTCTGATTGAGTTAAAAAAGTGGTGTTTCTGAAATTGTGATACATGAATTTATAGGAGATTTCAAAATTTCTGCATTTTGACTTAGTTTACAAGATGTGAATGTTTCTGAAATTTTTGGGTGATTGGAATGCAATGTGCATTTCAGTTCATTTTAGCTAAATTGTGAATTTAAACCTTGCACTGCTGAAGTGTAGCTTTGAAAATTTTTGTTTTGTTATAGCTTTTGAACATACACTTGATTTACATGTTTGTGAAAGATACACATGCATTCTCTGATGGAGTTAACAAAGTATGGTTACTCCCATTCAGATACTTTCAAAACAATAACAGTTGTGCTATTTCTTGAAATAACTCTTCATTTATATGTGCCAGTTATTTTTACATAGGTTTCAGCAGAGATCAATGTATGATTCAGTTCACATTGATAAAATGTACATTTTTCAGCTGCACTTGTTAAGTTGAACTGAAGAAATCATATTTTTTCAAAGTTTTCAACAGAAATTTTATGTGTGCATTTGACAAAGTTAAACATAAATTCTCTGATTCAGTTAACAAAGTGTGGTTGCCACCATTCTGATACATGAAGTTATGAGATTTGCACATTTTCCATTTTCACTAGGTTTACAAGACATGAATATTACTCAAAACTTTGTGTAATTTGGAATGCAATGGAATGCAATGTGCCATTAATTTTCTTTTAGCTATATTGTTTTTTTAAATGATGCACTGCTGAAATTTCTCATGGTGTATTTTTGTTTTTCTGTAGTTTTTCAATATACACTTGATTTACATGGTTGGGAAAGATACACATGCATTCTCTGATTGAGTTAACAAAGTGTGGTTACTCCCGTTCACAAACTTTCAATACAATAGAGTTTTGCAATTATTTGAAATAGCCCTTTATTTATATGTGCCAAAGTTATTTATACATTGGTTTCTGTAGAAAGCAAAGTGTGATTCGATTCACATTGATTAAATGTCCATTTTCCAGTTGCACTTGGTAAGGTTAATTGAAGAAATCATGTTCTTTTCTAAGTTTTCAACAGAAATAAAACATACATGTTTGACAAAATTACATAGTTAACAAAGTGTTGTTGCTGCAATTGTTATATATGCATTTTTAGGAGATTTTCAAATTTCTGCATTTTGACTTAGCTTACAAATTTGAATGTTTCTCAAATCTTTGGGTCATTATAATGCAATGTGTGTTTCAGTTCCTTTTACCTAAATTGTGAATTTAAACCTTGCACTGGTGAGTTGTAACTTTGAAAATTCTTGTTTTATTTTAACTTTTGAACATACACTTGATTTACAACTTTGGTAAAGACACCCAATCATTCTCTGATTCACATCTTTTAAATGTACATTTTCCATGTGCACTTGTTAACGTGAAATGAAGGAATCACGTGTTTTCTAAATATATTTAATGTACAATTTGAGAAAATTACACATACATTCTCTCATTGAGATAACAAAGTGTTGTTGCTGCCATTCTGATACATGTAGTTATAAGAGATTTTCACCTTTCTGCATTTTCACTTGGTTTCACTTGGTTATATACACTTGATATACACAGTTTGGAAAGACACACATGCATTCTCTGATGACGTTAGCAAAGTGTGGTTGCTCCCATTCATGTACTTTAAAAACAATAGAGTTTTGTGATTTCTTGAAATAACCCCTGATATAGATGTGCTAGAGGTATTTATTCACTGGTTTCACTAGAAATCAAAATGTGATTCAGTTCACATCTTTATATGTACATTTCCCTGTTGCACTTGTTATGGGGAACTGAGAGAATCATGTTTTTTCAAAGTTTTTAACAGAAACTTGATGTATATGTTTCACATACATTTTCTGATTGAGTAAACATAGTGTTTTTGCTGCCATTGTGAAACATGAAGCTATAAGAGATTTCCACCTTTTTGCATTTTCACTAGATTTACAAGATGTGAACGTTACTCAACCCTTTGTGTCATTTGGAATGCAATGTACTGTAAAGTTCCTTTTAGGTAAATTGTTCACTTAAACAACACACTGCTGAAATTTCACCTTGTGTATTCTTTTTTATTGTACATTTTCATTGTACTTTTTCAACATACACTTGATTTACGCAATTGGGAAAGATACACATGAATTCTCTGATTGAGGTAAAAATGTGTGGTTACTCCCTTTCACGTACATTCAAAATAATAGACTTTTGCAATTTCTTGAAATAACCCCTGGTATAGATGTGCCAGAGTTATTTATTCATTGGTTTCAGTAGAAAGCAAAGTGTGACTCAGTTCACATCTTTTAAATGTACATTTTCCAGTTACACTTGTTAAGGTGAACTGAAGCAATCATGTTTTTTTTTTTCTAAGTTTTCAACAGAAAAAAATGTACATGTTTTACAAAGTTATACATACATTCTCTGATTGAGTTAACAAAGTGTTGTTGCTGCAAATGTGATACATGAATTTATAGGAAATTTTCACCTTTCTGCATTTTGACTTAGTTTACAAGACGTGAATGTTTTTCAAATCTTTGGGTCATTAGAATGTGATATGCGTTTCAGGTCTTTTTAGATAAATGGTGAATTTAAACCTTGCACTGCTGAAATGTAGCTTTGAAAATTCTTGTTTTATTGTAGCTCTTTAATGTACACTTGATTCACATGGTGGTGAAAGATACACAGGTGTTCTCTGGAGGAGTTAACAAAGTCTGGTTACTTTCATTCAGGTACTTTCAAATCAATAGAGATTTGGAATTTCCTGAAATAACCATTCATTTAGATGCACCAAAGTTATTTATGCATTGGTTTCAGTAGAGATCAATGTCTGATTCAGTTCACATTGGTTCAATGTACATTTCCCAGTTGCACTTGTTAAGTTTAACTAAAGGAATCATGTTTTTCAAAGTTTTCAACAGAAATTTGATGTACACGTTTGACAAAGTGAAACATACAGTCTCTGACTGAGTTAACAAAGTGTTGTTGCCACCATTGTGATACATGAAATTTTGAGATTTCTGATTTTTTCCATTTTTACTGGATTTACAAGACGTGAATGTTACTCAACTCTTTGTGTCATTTGGAATACAATGTGCCATTAAGTTACTTTAGCTAAATTGATTATTTAAACAATGTACTTCTGAAATTTCTCATGGTGTATTCTTGTTTCATTAGAGTTTTTCAACATACACTTGATTTACATAGTTGGGAAAGATACACATGCATTCTCTGATTGAGTTAACAAAGTGTGCTTACTACCATTCATGTACTTTCAATACAATAGAGGTTTGCAATCTTTTGAAACAACCCTTGATTTTCAAATATCTGCATTTTGACTTAGTTTACAAGATGTGAATGTTTCTCAAATCTTTGAGTCTTTAGAATAAGGTGTGCATATCTGTTCCTTTTCTGTAAATTGTGCATTTAAACCTTGCACCGCTGAAGTGTAGCTTTGGAAATTCTGGTTTTATTGTAGCTTTTGAACGTACATTTGATTTACATGGCTGTGAAAGATACACATGCATTCTCTGATGGCATTTACAAAGTGTGGTTAATGCCATTCAAGTACTTTCAAAACAATAAACTTTTGCAATTTCTTGAAATAACCCCTGATATAGATGTGCCAGAGTTATTTATACATTGGTTTCAGTAGAGATCAGTGTGTGATTCAGTTCACATTGATTAAATGTACATTTCCCAGTAGCACTTCTTAAGTGGAACTGAAGGAATCATGGTTTTTTTTTTTTTTTTTTTCAGTTTTCAACAGAAATTTAATGTACACATTTGAGTAATTCACACATACATTCTCTGATTCAGTTAACAAAGTGTTGTTGCTGCCATTCTGATACATGAAGTTATGAGATTTCCAACTTTTTTTATTTTCACCAGATTTACAAGACGTGAATGATACACAACATTTTCTGTCATTTGGAATGCAATGTGCCAGTAAGTTTCTTTTAGCTAAAGTGTTTATTTAAACAATGCACTGCTGAAATTTCACATGGCATATTCTTGTTTTATTGTAGTCTTTCAACATACACATGATTTACATGGTTGGGAAAGATACACATGCATTCATTCTTGTTTCTTTACAGCTTTGAATGTACACTTGATTTACATGGTTAGAAAAGATACACTGACATATTTTTGTGTCATTACAATGCAATGTGCGATTCAGTTACTTTTAGCTAAATTGTGAATTTAAACCTTGCATTGCAGAAGTGTTGCTCTGAAAGAACTTGTTTTATTGTAGTTCTTCAACATACACTTGATTAACATAGTTTAGAATGATACACATGCATTCACTGTCCAGTCAGGTGCTTTCAAAACAGTAGAGTTTTCAATTTCTTGATAAAATCCCTGATGTAGATGCCACAGTTAGTTATTCATTGGTTTCAGTGGAAAGCAAAGTGTGATACAGTTCACATCTTTTAAATGTACATTTGCCAGGTGCACTTGTTAAGGTGAAATGAAGGAACTATGTTTTCTCTAAGTTTTCAACAGAAACTTAATGTACATTTGGACACAATTACACATACATTCGCTGATTGTCTTAACAGAGTGTTGATGTTGCCATTCGATATATGAAGTTATAAGAGATCTCCACCTTTTGGCATTTTCACTAGATTTACAAGACCTGAAAGTTACTCAACACTTTGTGTCATTTGGAAGCAATGTGCCATTAAGTTTGTTTTAGCTAAGTTGTTTATTTAAACTATACACTGCTGAAATTTTCATGGTGCTTTCTTGTTTTATTGTAGTTTTTAAACATACACTTGATATACATGGTTGGGAATGATACACATGCATTCTCTGATGGAGTTAACAAAGTGTGATTACTCCCATTCAGGTACTTTCAAAATAATAGAATTTTTTTAAAATTGTGATTTGGTTGAAGATTTACAGAGAAAATTCACTTTCCATGGAGCAGTTCACATATACGTTGTCTCATGACATTGACCACAGTTTACCACAATGCAACAGCTCCCCTCCAACTTCCTCCCCATAGTTACCTCTTCCTTGTGTCCATCCCTCCATGCACTCCTGCCCCCTGAGCTGTCTCCCTGTGCATAAGCAGCCCGTCTTTCTCCCATGATTGTTCTTTCCAAGGACAGTATCTACTTGAGGTAAATGTTCAACTCATATGCCTGTCTTTTGTTTGGCTGGAAACCACAGGTGTGGGTTCAATTCCAGACTTGAAGGGCAGCTAGGGACCATAGTCTCAGTGGTCCCACCAGGCTCTATTGGACCACCAAACCTGGCCCCCCCTCCATTTTTTTTCCCTCCAAATGATTTTGAGTTTTGTTCCACATTGTTCTCCCTCTCTATCAAGGATCTCCTACATAGATCCCCTTCCAAGTAGATGGCAGTGGTAGCCAGGCACCATCTAGTTCTTCTGGTCTCATAGTCATATAGGCTGCAGATCAGATGGTATACAAGTCACTAGGACTAATTGTTTCCATAAATTATGGTTTTCTTCATTCTTCCTTGCTCTGGATAAGGAGAGACCCATCGTTGCATCTAGATGGCAGCTTTCTAGCTTTTAAGATCCCAGTCGCTACTCACCAAATTAGAAGGTGGAACAATGTTTTGTATAGTATGTTATGCCAATTGAGCTTGATGTCCCCTGCGACTATGGTCCCAAGCCCACAGGTTCAACTACTTGGTCCCTCTGGGTAGCTGGCTGTGACCAAGCCGTGACCACCACCTTGCCCCTTGTTGGCTTTATTATATACCTGGGAATTCTGATCATTCACATAAACTTATAGGACCATTGTCTGCCAACCCTATATATGTTCTTGGATACACTCCCCATTTAATAGAAATACCTAATCGTTCAGCCTGTCCACCATCTATCCACCCATATACCCATGTTAGCCTTCACTGACAACGCAGTACTGTATGTGTAGAAGGGTTCATATTTGTTGTCTGTACCTCCCATGTACCTCTCTATGTCTTTTTCATCCTCAATGGTGCCATATTGGT
>NW_006922658.1:92304-99045 GCF_000298275.1 Orycteropus afer afer
TGAAGATACCTAAAGATAATTCTTTTGAATTCCTTATCAGAGAGTTGCAATGCTGCTTCTTCCTCAGGGAAGTGTTCTGGGTCTGTATCCTGCTCCCTTGTTTCTACCACTTTATCCTGCTTCTTTGTATGGACTCTGATGGTCTGTTGTTTCTGAGACATCGTGACGTCATTGTATTTAGATCTTTGTTAACTGTTTGTGAAGAGTAGCCAAGGGTTGTTCAGACTCTTCTTGGTGGTTTTTTATTGTTGGCCCATTGTTGGAGAAGTAGGAAGTGCCTCTCACTCAGTAAGTGAAGTTGCAAGAGGTGTGGGTGTAATTGTGTCTTATAAGGACTGTTGTTGTCTCCCACTCAGACACAAATTACAAGTGAATAACCATAAAAAAACTAAAAGCCCATGGGAAAAAACACCCCATGTAATCACACAGGAACAGTAACCAAAAAAAGAGAAAAGGAAAAAGAAAAAAGAAAAATCAAGCAAACCTGCAATATCTGGGGGTAGGACACTAAGAAGAAAAGAAAAATAAGTAGGGAAGGAGAATAATAAATGAAGAAAAAACAGGAAGAATGCAAAAATAAAAACAAGGAATGGGGTTAGTCATGAGAAAAAAAAAGGGGGGGGGAAAGGAAAAAAAACCTTTAAATTTGGGGGGGTGTGGCAGAATTTCAACCAGGCACAGGGAAAAGAAAAAAAATGCTGGAAACTAGGACCTGGTAGGGGAAGATTAAGAATAATAATAAAAAAGACAAAAGTATTAATAATGTGAGTTAGTTTGAAACAGACAAATAGAAGCAAACTAATCACCAGGAAAAAGAAAGTGAAAAAGAAAAAAAAATCGGTATAGGACTGGGTAGAGCACCCACGCTCTGTCTGAGCACACAGACTGTGATGGAGTTCCTGTGGGCCCAGAAGGTAGGTGGGAGTGGGGATGGCCACACCTCCATTCACCAAGTGGGTGTAGGGTGTAGTAACAAGAAGAATGTCGTACCTTTTCAGTCTTGCAGGCCCCGAGTGTCCTTGGGGTTGCTGGAAAGTGCAGCATGTTCTTAAGCCCCAGAAATCTGCAAGAGTGCTGTCTCTTTCAATATCCAAAATAGTCAAGCCACTTTTTAAACCTTCAAAATGGCGGTGCCGTCCAGACCAGCAAAAGTCCACAGCTCAGCCAACCTTTCTCTTCACCTTCTCTGTTTCTTCCCAAGCCACCATGCACAGTCCTCCATGCAGTCCCTGGCTAGCAGGGTAATTTTTAGGTTAATTCTTAGGTCCTACCACCACGGGAATCTGCTAGAGCACTGTCTCTTTAAATATCCAAATTAGTCAAGCCGCTTTTTAAACCTACAAAACAGTGGCACCCTCTGGATCGGCAAAAGTCCACAGCTCAGCCCAGCTTTCTCTTCACCTTCTCTGTTTGTTCCCCAGCCACCATCTACAGTCCTCTGTGCGGTCCCTGGCTAGCAGGGTGATTTTTAGGTTAATTCTTAGGTCCTACCACCACTTGGGAATCTCCAAGCCATCTGTGCCATCTGTGCCATCAGGGTCGCTTAGGTTGCTGCCAGACCACAGCTCCATATGTCTCCTTTTTTGGTATTTTCATGCAAATTCTTCTGCTAGTTGTGGTTTAGTCCACTTTTGTATCCTTCCCTTCAAGGCTCAGGGGTCCAAGATTATCTTCTGTGTCTGTGTTAATTGGTTTCCCTTTTCCTTGTTGAAAGGGTCTGTGCAGTCCTTCTGCCTAGTCTGCCATCTTGCTGGAACTCAACGAAAACTCTATTGTTTTTAAGGTACATGAATGGAAGCAACCACAATTTGCTAACACAATCAGAGAACTCATGTGTGTCTTTTCCAATTGCGGAAATATAATACAAGTTCAGAAAGTACAATCAAAAAAGTATTCACAAGGAGAAATTTCAGCAGTACAACTCTTAAAGGCACATTTGAACTAAATGGAACTAAATCGCACATTGCAATCTAATGACACAAAGTGCTGGAAACATTCACATCTTGTAAACCAAGTGAAAATGCTGTAAAATACAAATCTATTGTAACAGCATGTATCAGAAGGGCAGCTAAAAGACATTGTTAATGCAATCAGAGAAAGTATGTGTGACTTTATCAACTTGTCCATCTAGTTCCTTTGAAAACTCAGAAAAACAATGTTCTTTTAATGCAATTTAACAAGTGCAACTGGAAAATGTACATTTAATCAATGTGAACTGAATCACACTTTGCTTTCTACTGAAAACAATGTATAAATTTGAAATTAAACCAAGCATTATCTTAAAAAAAGTGCAAAACTTTATTGTTTTGAAAGTACAAGAATGAGAGTATCCACACTTTGTTAATTCAATCAGAAAACGCATGTGTATCTTTCCCAAACGTGTAAATAAAGTGCACGTTCAGAAACTACAATCAATGATTCACAAAGTGAAATTTCAGTACGAGAATGTCTAAAGGCACAATTGAACTTAAATAGAACTAAATTGCACATTACTTTTTAATGTCACAAAGAATTGAGAAAAATTCACATCTTGTAAAACTAGAGAAAATACGATAAGGTTTAAATCTCTTATGACGTCGTGTACCAGAAATGATTCACAGATTTCATTTGCAAATGGTTGAGAAAAATTCACATCTTGTAAACCAAGTGAAAATGCAGTAAGGTTGAAATGTATTATGACAGCATGTATCAGAATGGCTGCAAAAACACTTTTAACACATTCAGAGAAAATATGTTTAACTTTGTCAACTTGTACATTAAGTTTCTTTTGAAAACTGAGAAAAACAAGATTCCTTTAGTTCAATTTAACAAGTGCAACTGGAAAATGTACATTTAATCAATGTGAACTTTACCACAATTTGTTTTCTACTGAAACCAATGTATACATAATGTTGGTACCTGTAAATCAAGCTTTATCTCAAAAAATGAAAAACAGTATTGTTTTGAAGGTACATGAATAGGAGTAACCACAATTTGCTAACACAGAGAATGCATGTGTGTCTTTCCCAATTGCGGGAATCAAATACAAGTTCAGAAAGTACAATATAGAAAGTGTTCACAAAGTGAAATTTCAGCAGTACAGCTCTTTAAGGCACATTTAAACTAAATAGAACTAAATCGCACATTGCATTCTAATGGCACAAAGTGTTGGAAACATTCACATCTTGTAAACCAAGTGAAA
Organism: Orycteropus afer afer; assembly: GCF_000298275.1. Classification (NCBI taxonomy): domain Eukaryota; kingdom Metazoa; phylum Chordata; class Mammalia; order Tubulidentata; family Orycteropodidae; genus Orycteropus; species Orycteropus afer. The sequence continues at coordinate 95,486 of NW_006922658.1, forward strand.
ATGCAGTAAAATACAAATCTCTTATAACAGCATGTATCAGAAGGGCAGCTAAAAGATATTGTAAATGCAATCAAAGAATGTATGTGTAACTGTCAATTAGTAAATCAAGTTTTTGAAAGCTGAGAAAAACAAGATTCTTGTAGTTCAATTTAACAAATGCAACTGGAAAATGTAAATTTAATCAATGTGAACTGAATCACATTTTGCTTTCTACTGAAAACAATATATAAATAACTTTGAAATCTCTAAATCATGCATTATCTCAAAAGAAGTGCAAAACTTTATTGTTTTGAAAGTACATGAATGAGTATCCACACTTTAACTCAATCAGAAAATGCATGTGTATATTTCTGAAACATGTAAATAAAGTACACGTTCAGAAACTACAATCAAACAAGGATTCACAAAGTGAAATTTCAGCAGTACAACGTTTAAACGCACAATTGAACCTAATGGAACTAAATTGCACATTGCATTCTAATGACACAAAGAACTGAGAAACAGTCACATCTTGTGAACCAAGTGAAAATGCAATAATGTAGAAATCTATTATAACAGCATGTATCAGAATGGCTGCAAAAATACTGTTAATGCATTCAGAGAATGTATGTGTACCTTTGTCAACTTGTACATCAAGTTTCTTTTCAAAACATAGAAAAACAAGATTCTTTAGTTCAATTTAAAAAGTGCAACTTTAAATTTACATTTATTCAATGTGAAATGAATCACACTTTGCTTTCTACAGAAACCAATGTGAACAAAATTTTGGCACCTCTTAATCAAGCGTTATCTCAAAAAATGCAAAACTGTATTGTATTGAAAGTACATGAATGGGAGTAGTCATACTTTGTGAACACAATCAGAGAATGCATGTGTATCTTTCCCAAGCATGGAAATCGTGCAATTTCAGAAAGTGCAAACAAACAAGTATTCACAAAGCGAAATTTCAGCAGTAGAAAGTTTAAAGGTGCAATTGAACTAAATGGAACTAAATAGCACACTGCATTCTAATGACACAAAGTGTTGGAAACATTCAAATCTTGTAAACCAAGTGATAATGCAGTAAGATAGAAATATATTATAACATCATGTATCAGAAGGGCAGCAAAAAGACATTGTTAACACAATCAGAGAATGTATGTGTAACTTTGTCAATTTGTACATCAAGTTTTTTTTGAAAACTGAGAAAACAAGATTCTTTTAGTTCAATTTAACAAGTGCAACTGGAAAATGTACATGTATTCAATGTGAACTGAATCACACTTTGCTTTCTACTGAAAACAATGTACAAATAACTTTGAAATCTACAAATCAAGCGTTATCTTAAAAAAAGTGCAAAACTTTATTGTTTTGAAAGTACATGAATGAGAGAGTATCCACACTTTGTTGACTCAATCAGAAAATGCCTGTGTATCTTTCCCAAGCGTGGAAATCAAATAAAAGTTCAGAATGTACAATCAAACAAGCATTCACAAATCAAAATTTCAGCAGTACATCATTTAAAGGCACAATTGAACCTAATGGAACCAAATTGCACATTGCATTCTAATGACACAAATAATTGAGAAACATTCATATCTTGTAAACCAAGTGAAAATGCAGTAAGGTTGAAATGTATTATGACAGGATACATCAGAATGACTACAAAAACACTGTTAATGCATTCAGAGAATATATGTGTAACTTCGTCAATTTGTACATCAAGTTTCTTTTGAAAACTGAGAAAAACAAGATTCCTTTAGTTCAATTTAACAAGTTCAATTGGAAAATGTACATTTAATCTATGTGAACTGAAGCACACGTTGCTTTCTACTGAAACCAATGTATACGTAATTTTGGAACCTGTAAATCAAAAGTTATCTCAAACAGTATACTTACATCAGCTTGTTACTCTTAGGATGATATTGGTCATACTGACAGTGTCCTTAGTTACACTTACTCTCCTTAACTATTTAGTTACAGTGAGGATGGTCATACAGACAGTGACATTAGCTAAACTGATCATAGATAATTACAGTGAAGGTGATGCTGCACAAAATGACAGTGACCTTAGGTCCACTTACTTTAGAGAGATCCAGTTATAGTGATGCTGGTCACACTGATAGTAACCTTAGTGAAACTTACCTTTATTGGTACAGTTACATTGATGGTGGACAATATGACAGTTGCCTTACTTTGCCTTCCCTTAACTACTTACAGTTCCATTGACAATGGTCCCACCAAAAGAGACCTTATTCACACTTACCTTAGCTAGTTACAATGATGGTAACACAAGTTATAGTGACAGTGACCCTGGTTACACTTACATTAGCTCATTACACTTATGGTGATGATGGTCACTGTAACAGTGATCTTAGTTAGACTCACCTTTGCTAGTTTCACTTACAGTGACCTTGGTCACATCACAAGAGACATTATCTATACTTGTTGTCTAGTTAGAGATATGGTGTTGCTGGTCACACTGACAGTGACCATAATGAGACTTACTTTAGTTAGTTACAGTTATGGTGATGCTGGTCACAGTGACAGTGACCTTAGGTATATTTACATTAGCTATAGTTATGTTGACACTGGTGACACTGACAGTGACCTTATTCTTAGCTACTTCCACTTATAATCACGCTGGTCACACTGACAGCGAATTTAGCTACACTTGACTTAGCTAGTTAGAGTAACGGTGACGCTGGACACACTGAGAGTGATCTTGGTTAGATTTACCCTACCTAGCTACAAATATGGTGATGCTGCCTACAGTGACATTGACCTTAGTCTTCCCATAACTGACTGCAGGTATGGTCATACTGGTCACACTGACAGCGACCTTAGCTACACTTATCTTAACTAGTTATACTTGCGATGACCATTTTGAAACTGACAGTGACCTTAGCTTGACTTTCTGTTCCTAGTTACAGTTAAGGGGTTTCTGGTCACAATGACAATGACCTTTGCTAAACATACCATAGCTACATGTGAAGACCTTCCCCTCTTTCGTCAACCCTCCACCCTACCAAGCATGACATCCTTCTCCAAGGAATGGTCCCTTCTAACAACATGACCAAAATAGGTGAGATGAAGTCTGTCCATTCTCGCTTCCAAGGAGGATTTCCGGTGCACTTCCTCCAGGACAGATCTGTTAGTTCTTTTAGCAGTCCATGGTACTTTCAGCATTCTTCGCCAGCACCACAACTCAAAAGCATCAACTCCTTTTCTGTTTTCCTTATTCATTGTCCAGCTCTCACATGCATATGAGGCAATTGGACATATCATGGCTTCTGTCAGGCATACCTTAGTCCTCAAGCAGACATCCTTGCTCCTCAGAACTTGAAACAGTTCCTTCGAGGTTGACTTTCCCAATGCTACACATCATCTAATGTCCTGACTGCTGCTTCCATTGGCATCGATTGTAGAACCAAGCAACGTGAATTCTTTGACAACCTCAATCTTCTCTCCATTGATTATGATGCTGCTCAATGGTCCAGTTGTGAGGATTTTTGTTTCTTTATACTGAGACATAATCTATACTGCAGACTGTATTCTTCAACCTTCATCAGGAAGTGCCT
>NW_006922658.1:101052-105992 GCF_000298275.1 Orycteropus afer afer
TGGTGCCACATCAGCAAATGGAGGTCTCAAAAGCTTTACCTTATCCATAGGAGTAAGGCTGGGTTTACTCAGATGATGCAGCTCTTCTCCAGTCCTATTTTGAGAGCCTTCTAACCTAACCGGACTATTCATAAAGTTGCGCAGTAATGTATCAAACAGTGTTTCTTTGATATTCATAAGGTTTTCCCTGGCCAATTATTTGAGAAGTGGATGGCCTCTTCCCTCTTACTAGCCTGTCTCAGTCTGTAAGCTGGGATGATACCTGTGCACCATGTGCATCCTGCTGGGTTACACACACCAGTGGCTCAGCCTCAAAACTCACATCAACATGTCACCATGGTAGGACAAACCGACAGAAAAGTTTACCTCCCTGTTGGAAACCTCTCATACTACCCTTACCTGGGTTCCTGCGGCTGACTCCTCCTCAGTCTAGATTCCTAGGCCTTTTAATCCCCTATTTCCCACTTTACCACCCTACTGATTTTGGGGAGCCTGAGTTCCTCTCCTCACCTGGATCCCTGCAGCTGACTGCTCCTCTGTATGAGCTCCTGGCTTTTAATCCCTTTTTTCCTGCTCTCCCACACTGCTGCTTTGGGCATGCCTGAGTTCCTCTCATCACCTAGATCCCTGTGGCTGACTAGTTACAATTATGGTAACACAAGTTATAGTGACAGTGACCATAGTTACACTTACATTAGCTCATTACACTTATGGTGATGATGGTCACTGTAAGAGTGATCTTAGTTAGACTTAACTTTGCTAGTTTCACTTACAGTGACCTTGGTCACATCACCAGAGACCTTATCTATACTTATGTTGCCTAGTTAGAGATATGGTGATGCTGGTCACAGTGACAATGACAATAATGAGACTTACTTTAGCTAGTTACAGTTATGGTGATGCTGGTCACAGTGACAGTGACCTTAGGTATATTTATATTAGCTATAGTTATGTTGACACTGGTGACACTGACAGTGACCATATTCTTAGCTACTTCAATTTATGGTCACACTGACAGTGACCTTAGCTACACTTGACTTAGCTAGTTAGAGTAACGGTGATGCTGGACACACTGAGAGTGACCTTGGTTAGATTTACCTTACCTAGGTAAATACGGTGATGCTGCTCACAGTGACAAAGACCTTAGTGTTACTGTAACTGACTGCAGGTATGGTCATACTGGTCACACTGACAGAGACCTTAGCTACACTTATCTTAGCTAGTTATACTTGCGATGATCATTTTGAAACTGACAGTGACCTTAGCTTGACTTTCCATTCCTAGTTACAGTTAAGGGGTTGCTGGTCACAATGACAATGACCTTTGCTAAACATACCATAGCTACTGACATTTATGGTATTGTTAGTCACAGTGACAGTGACCTAAGCTAGGTCACTGCAGTTGGTTAGAGTTATGTTGGTGCTGTTCACAGTGGCAGTGACCTTAGCTGCACTTGCTTAAGCCCCTTACAATTACGGTGATGATGGTCACAGAGACCATGACCTTAGCCACACTTACCTATGCTACTTACACTTATGGTGACATTGGTCACACTGACAATGACCTTAACTCCACTTAACTGGGCTAGTTACATTTACGCTGATTCTAGGACCATTAACAGTGACCTAAGCTAGACTTATTTTAACTTCTTACAGTTAATGTGGTGCTGTACACACTGATAGTGACCAAAACTTTTCTTGTTTTAGCAACTTACATTTATGCTGACAATGGTCACAATGACAGTGACATTTGCTACACTTACGTTAGCCAATGAAAGACATGTGACCATAGCTACACTTGCTTTAGAGACTTACATTTATGGTGACCCTGCTCACAATGACAGTGACCTTTGCTGCACTTATGTTAGCTAATTAAAGACATGGTGACGCTGGCAACAATGACAGTGACCTTATGTAAACTTATGTTAGCTAATTCCAGTTACAGTGATGCTGATCACACTGAGAGTGACCTGAAAACCTTGACATTAGCTAGATAAAATTATGGTGACCTTTATTAGACTCACCTTAGCTAGTTCCATTGAGGATGATGTTGGACACAGTGAGAGTGCCTTACTGAGACTAACCTTAGCTAGTTACACTTAGTGTGATGCTGGTGACACTGACAGTGACCTTAGAAAAACTAATTTTTGCTAATTACAGTTGCATCGATACTAGGCACATTTAAAGTGAACTCAGGTATGTTTCCATGAGCTAGTTGCTGTTACTGGGACTCTGGTCATAATGACCATGGTCTCAGCTACACTTACCTTAACTAGTTACACTTATGGTGACACTGGTCACACTGTAAGTGACCTCAGCTACATTTACATTTGTTAAAGTCATGGTGATGCTGTTCCCAATGATAGTGCATTTTGGTATACTTACCTTAGCTGGTTTCAGTTAGGGTGATGCTGGTAAGAGTGACAGTGATTTTAGAGAAACTGACCTTAGCTAGGAACACGTTGATGTTTTTCATAGTCACAGGGACCTTAAGTTAGACCTACTTCAGCTAGTTCCAAGTATGTTGACCCTTGTCCCAGTGACAGTTACCTCAGTTACACTTACCTTAGCTACTATCATGATGTTCACACTGTCAGTGATCATAGCTACAGTTCTGGTACTAACTTACAGCTATGGTGATGCTGGTAACCATGACAGTGACCTTAACTCAATTTACCATAGCTAGTTAAAGTTCTAGTGATGCTTGTCACAGCAACATTGACCTTAGCTAGTTATCATTACATTAGCTAGTTATAGTTCCTGGGATGATGGACACACTAACACTGACCTTAACTAACCTTATCTTAGTTAGTTAGAGTTGCAGAGATGCAGTTGACAGTGACAGAAGAAAAACTAACAAGAATAAGAACAGAAATGGGTGACATCACAACAGAACCAACTGAAATAAAAGGATAATATCAGGATATTAGGAAGAACTGTACTCCAATACACTTGAAAATCTGGAAGAAATGGACAGATTTCTAGAACACACCACTTACCTAAACTAACACAGACTTATGTGGAAAAGTTGAACAAGACCATAACAAAAGAAGAAATTGAACAGGTCATCAAAACATTACCAACTAAAAAAAGGCTTGGCTTAGAAGGTTTCACTGGAGATTTCTCACAAACATTCAGAGAAGAGCTGATACCAATCCTACTCAAAATATTCCAAAACATAAAAAAGGATGGAATCTACCCTAACTCATTTTATGAAGCAAGCACAACCATGATACCAAAACCAGGCAAAGATATCACTCTAAAGGAAAACTGCAGACCAATATCCCTCATGAATATAGATGCAAAAATCTTCAACAAAATCCTAGCCAATAGACTCAAACAACATATCAAGAAAATCATTCATTATGACCAAGTGGGGTTCATATCAGGTATGCAAGGATGCTTCAAAACTAGGAGAAAAATCAACATCATCCACCACATAAATAAAAGAAAGAAGAAGAACCACATGATCATATCAATTGATGCAGAAAAGTCATTTGATAAAACCAACACCCATTCCTGGTCAAAACTCTCAGCAAAATAGGAATAGAAGGGACATTCCTCAATATAGTAAAGGGCATCTATGCAAAACCAACAGCCAACATTATTCTCAATGGAGAGAGACTGAAACCATTCCTCTTGAGAACAGGACCCAGAAAAGGATGCCTGCCATCACCACTTCTATTCAACATTGTACTGGAAGTCCTAGCCAGGGTCATAGGGCAAGAAAGGGAAATCAAAGGCATCCAATTTGGAAAGGAAGAAGTCAAACTATCTCTTTTTGCAAATGATATGATCCTATACTTAGAAAACTTAAGAGACTCAGTCAAAAATCTACTGGAACTAATTGAGAGATTTAGCATCATGGCAGAATATAAGATCAACATCCAAAATTCAGTTGGTTCCTCTATACCAGCAAAGAGATTGCTGAAAAAGAAATAAGGAAATCAATACCATTTACAATAGCTACCAAAAAAATAAAATACTTGGGAATAAATCTTACCAGGGACACAAAAGGCTTGTACAAAGAAAACTATAAAAACCACTTCAAGGAACCATAAGAGATCTACATAAATGGAAGAACATCCCATGCTCATGGATAGAAAGATTGAACATTGTGAACATGTCAATTCTTCCCAAAGCAATCTATACATTCAATGCAATCCCAATCCAGATCCCATCAACATTCTTTAAGGATATGGGAAAACCAATCACTAACTTTATATGGAAAGGAAAGAGAGCTCGGATAAGCAAAGCACTATTGAAGAAGAAGAACAAAGTAGGAGGTCTCTCATGGCCATATTTCAAAACCTACTATAGAGTTTTGACTACTGTGGTAGTCAAAGCTGCCTGGTATTGGTTTAATGACAGATACATAGACCAATGGAATAGAATTGAGAACCCAGAAATAGATCCATCAACCTATAGTTAGCTGATCTTTGACAAAGGGGCAAAATCCATTAAATGGGGAAGAGAATGTTTAATAAATGGTGCTGGAAAAACTGGAGATGCATTTGCAGAAAAATTAAACAAGATTTGTACCTCACACCATACACAAAAACGAACTCCAGATGGATCAAAGACTTAAATGTGAAACTTAAAACTAGAGAGTTCCTCAAGAAAAAACTAGGGGCAAATTTAGGACCCTAATATATGGCATAAATAAACTATCAAGCATAACTCAAAATGCACAAACAGCAAAAGAGAAACCAGATGATTGGGACCTTCTAAAAATTAAATTTTTATGTCCTTCCAAAGACTTCTCCAAAAGAGTCAAAAATAACCTACAGACTGGGAAAAAGTATTTGGTAATGACATATCTGACAAGGGACTTATCTCTAGAATCTATAGAAAACCCCAACACCTCAGTAACAAAAAGACAAACAATCCAATTAAAAAATGGGCAGAAGACATGAATAGACACTTCACCAAGGAGGATAT
>NW_006922658.1:107676-121340 GCF_000298275.1 Orycteropus afer afer
GCGTTTCAGCTTCTTTTAGATAAAACGTGCATTTAAACGATGGAGAGGTGAGGGTGGTCCACCCCTTCTGGGTAACCCTTGAGGCCTCCTCAGGCCTCATGAGAGGAGGGACCAACCTTTCAGCGTGGCCCTTGGAGCTCACTGTGAACACCTCTTCGTGGTACCCCTCCTCTCCTTTGGAGGGACCACAATTTCAGGATGCCCTTGCAGCCTGCCATGGCACCCCTTCGGATTGCCCCTTCTCGAGTCTCATGAGAAGAGGGTGACATCTTTAGGGTGATCCTTGGAGTGTACTCCCTCCTCAGGAGGGGTCACCCTTTGACCCTTGGAGCCATGGCAGAATCTGCTGTGAATAGCTAAGGAGTTGCCTTTGGGGTGTGTCCTGATTCCACTATTTATGGGGAAGCTTTGAGAAAAGTTCCTATGTTTTTGGCATATCTGGATCCTGCATTCAGCATAATCTTCATCTCCAGTTTCTGGAACTGAACCAGTGGCTTGCTGTGTTGCCTGTAAGTCCTGGGAATATTCTTGGACTTGAACCTACTGTGTTTCTTGATGATCTTGGGATTATGCCATTTAACCTGCTCATCATGGATTTGTCAGCTTCAACAACCAGTAAATGAATGAGTCAGAAGAAATCTTCAGCTCCAATGAGCCTGGAATAAGAGGTAGAGCTGAAGTCCAAAGTCAGAAGGCTTTCACCCAGCCCCAAGAGCCAGCATTCTGAATTTGGACTTCAGGTTTCCTGAACTGTAGGAGATAAATTCCAGTGTGTTAAAGCCATCTACTTGTGTTATTTCTGTTAAACAAAGCACAAGCGAACCAAGACAGAATTTGGTCCAGAGGAATGCAGTGCTGCTCTAAGAGATAAAAAATGGGAACAGAGATGCGGAGTGTGTCTTTGGACCTGAGATTACTGCACTGAGGCTATGGCAGGGACATTGGCAGAGAGATGGCATCAGCAGAGCCGAGAAACCAGCACAAGACAGGGCAATGGGCTTGTCAGCCCATGGAGCGAGAAAGCTGAATGCCTGTGTGCAGGAGGCTTCCTGGTGGAGTGGGTTGCCATCACGCATTAATAGGTAGAACCGAAGAGCTCTGTAATACTTGCTGGACCAAGGCAGAGGCTGTGGCTGCCTTCGTCAAGACACCAAGGAAAAGGGAATGTGAGCTGCCTCCATCTCAAGGGACAAGACCATGTCCTCTGGGGTGTCAAAGGGTGGAACCACCACAGCCTCTTAGGTTTCAAAGAGGTAGATCATCACCAACTCGGTTCTGGAGTGCGGAGATGCTGTACATGAGTGCCAATGGGATGGGGCCATATGCACTGCACAAAAGTGAATGGGCAGGACTGACATGTCCAAGGGACAGAAGATTAGGGTCTGCCAGGCCAAGGGGGTGATGTCACCACTCAGATGCATTAGGAGAATTGAGCCACCCAATGAAGGAGATCTATATTGGTGCCAAGTTGCCAAGGAGGGAGTGCCATTTTGTAGCTAGGGTTGTGTGTCAACTTGGATAGGCCATGGTTTTGAGTGGCTTGGCAGCTAGATACACTTATTCTCCAGGATGAGATTGGGTAATCAATGCCATGGTGGAATCTGGTATGAGATTTTTAATCAGTAGAAGGGGAGCTGCCTTTGGGGTGTGGCCTGCTTCTACTATATGTAGAGAAGCTTTGAGAAAGATCTCTGGCCCTTTGGCATATCTGGATCCTGCATTTGGCCAAGTCTTCATCTCTAGTTTCTGGACTTGAACAGCATCCTGCTGTGTTGCCTGCTGATGTTGGGATTGTGGCATTTTACCTGCTTATCATGGATTCAGGAGCCTCAACAGCCAGTTTCTGTGTGACTCAGAAGAAGCCTCCAGCTCCAGTGGGCCTGGAACAAGAGACAGAGCTGAAGGCCAAGGTCAAGGGGTCAAGGGGCCTTCACACAGCCCTGAGAGCTGGCACTCTGAATTTGGACTTGTAGCCTCCTCAACTGTAAGAAAAGAAATTCTTATTTGTTAAAGCCATCGACCTGTGGCAGTTCTATTACAATAACAGGAGAGCCAAGACACTTGTCAAACCCTCAGTGAAAACTGGGAAACTGAGTACAACAGAGAGGCAGGGACGGTACAGGACACAGAGATGGGCAGAGTCCAGAGCATGAAGAAATCTCCAGACTCTTAGGCCAGGGCTCAGCTCCTCCCATGGGGTTAGCTTTGGGAGTGACAGGCCCTAAGATGTGGGAGAACCAACTGGCCCACATGCTGATTTGACAGGGGGAACATGATGGGTGAGTCTGAGAGGAAGACCCATGGGACCCCAAGAAAAGAAGAGAGGTGATGGAGACAGCTCTGTCTCAGGACAGGGGCCTGGGGTCTTCTAGCACAGTCCACGGCTCACTGCACAGGGCAGGGAGAAATGCCACATCTTTCTCCCAGTGAGCAGCTGTGGGTTTGAATCCCCGACCTTTCAGCTAGCAGCTGAGTGCTTATCCACTGAGGCACTAGTGAACATTTTGTCTGCTACACGACGTATATTGTAGTCTATGTAAGTGTTGTCTCCCATACACCTGGTGACACGCCAAGGAAGTGGATGTTAGAATGACCCTCATTGTGTGGCTGGGGACTGCAGATGCTCTGAAAAGCACAAAGACGTGTCCAGGTTCACAAACTGGTTGAGAGGTATGAACTGTGTATGAGGTGAGCTCTGACTGCTCAAAGCTTGAGGTCTGGCTTCACCTCTACCATCCCCAGGCTCTGTGGACGCTGTGTAGTGTCACTGTGCACAATTATGGAGATGGCATGGGGACAAGTGACCATTCAGCAGCCCAGTGCAACCTTGGGGGCTCTGATTTGAAATCAGGACAAGGTAGGTGACCCAGGATATGACCTCATTTCCTTGGCAACAGAGTAGATAGAATTGGAATCCTGGTAACCAGTCCCCCATATCATAGAGACAGCCGTTTGGCCAGTTCATTTGAGTGGAGACACTGAAAGTATGAGCATGCTGTCTAGTTGTTTCTGGTCATCCCCTGAAAACAACCTGGAGAAGTCCAGGAATTTGACCCTTTCATGGAGATTGAGATGTGGTCCAGGCTCCCACCCCTGAAGACTCTGGCCATTTGTGAAAAAGGACTGCAAGATAACATAGAGGGGGCCTGGCATGTCAACCTGGTCTAGGCCACAACTCTGACCCCACCTGGGCAGCCTCGCACCCCTCCCCCATGTCATACCAACCCACAAGCCATGCCATCCCTGTCCTTGGTAACGTTTGCTCCCTGGTGATGAGAGCTGGAAGGAAGAGAGGACAAAACTGAAGAGGCAGAAAGTTGTTGGAGGAGGCAGGGTCCATTTGGGGGAGAGGTGGGTGGGTTCAGGGAATGAGGTTCATGGAATCTGGGAGATTTGGGAGGGGCGAGTGCTGAGGAAGATGATGAAAATGGCTCTGCTGCTGCTTCACAACTGGCACTCTGGAAGCTTCCCCAGTTCCATCCCCACTACCAATCACCAGTGCTGGGCTCATGGGACAGGGGCTGAACTAGAATGGGATGGTGGGTGGATCTATTCTGTCAGATTGGAATATGGGCTTGTGTGGCACAGATAGAGACCTGCTTTGTTTCCTTGCCCCAATTCCCTCATCACATACGCTATTGAGAACATAGTCTCTACCTGGAGGTCCCAGTTATACCTCGAGTTCTATAATCATAAGGGAATGAAAGTTTTGTCCAAGGTCAGTGTATTAATATGGGGCTGGACAGTGCAGGCTCAGGCAGTCCCCCAGCCCATGGTGGACACAAGGAATTGTGATCTCCTCTAAGCGGCAGAGAGGGATGGGGGTGGTGTAAGGGGCCCTGGATGCCTCCAGGTCCACTTCTGGCTCTTGTTTCCACAGAGTCCCCCTCAGGAGATTGATGATGATGAGAAGGATGGCTTTGTCCACCCCGAGAAAGGGGCCAGGAAGTGCTGGTGCAGACTGTATGAGTGCAGGGAATAGGATCACCAACCAAGGATTACCCCCAAGGACCCCAGTTAATCTGAGGGGGCCTTGGAAACATCCTCAACACACATTTGGCATGGAAAGCTGATCCCTGAATTCATCTCGAGGCACTCGTGTCCCAGATCCTGCCACAGGACACTGGTCTGAGCTTGGGTCCCAATCTGCCTGCTGTGTCACCAAGCTATGACAGTATGGCCCCTCTCTGTCCCAACCCAAGGTGCCTGTGGCTCAGACCAAGAAGTGGAGGAGGCTGACATGGTGCAGACTGTAAAGGCATGCAGGGTGGACAAGCTTGTGGAGCACCTGGTGCCTGCCATCATGAAGGGGTCTTGGCCTACATGAAGGTCTTTTTGTGTACCTTCAGATGTTGTACCACCACCCAATATGTCCTGGACCTGATGATCAAAAGGTGAGTGCCCACCCTCTGCCAACAGCTACCAACTATAAGTCAGGAATGTTGCTTCACTGTCGGAGCCTTGGTTTGTTCCCTAAGGGACCAATCCGCTAGGATTACTGAAGGGATCCCATGGGACAGGCCATGGGAAGTACGCACCCTGAGCCCAGCTCTGCAGAACAGCCTGTCTGAGAGGCTGTGATATGTATTTTCCTTGCTTTCCTCTCTCACTTGAAAAGTCAGCCTCACCTCTCCCTGACCATGTGCCTTTAAACAAGCCTCTTTCCCATCTCTAAAGGGGGTTGTGATGGTATCTTGTGGGCGCCTATAGTTGGTGTCACCAGAATTGGAATTTCTGGTGGGCAGAAGGTCTTCTGGCAAGGTAGGTATTGGAGAAGGTGCAGGTGGAGTGGGTGAGTCAACAGTTGTCTGTGAAGTTCCTACTGCTGTAGATACTGTTCTAGGCACTTTGCATCATACCATGAACTAAGCAGACAGGAAACCCCGCCCTCCTGGGCTTCCATTTCAGTCACGGAGTCAGACAGGAAGTCCAGCCCGTGCTGGCCACAATTTCCGTCAGGGACTCCTACGGGAAGCCCTGCTTTGCTGGACCTCTATTTTAGTCAGAGAGTCAGACAGGAATCCGTGCTTTCCTGAACCTCTATTTCAGTCAGGGATTCAGATGGCACTGCCCTCCTGGACCTTTATGTCAGGGAGTCAAGCAACAAGTCCCACCCTCTTGAAAAGACAGCATCCACAGTGCATTAGAGCTGACGTCCTCAAACCTCCTCCAGGTATGGATACAACCGCCCTCATTCTGCTGGGGACAATGGACTCCATGACCAGTAGAAAGAGTGAGTGGACTTTGGGTGGAGAAGGAGAGGCTCCTGTCTCTTCAGTGGGAGGGGCTTGTGGGAACCTCTATTTGCATTTGGGCTGAGAGACCTTGGCTGCTGCACATCCTGAGGACCCTGGGCCGCCACCTGCAAGACAACAGTCACAAATATCTGCAGGTGGAGACTTTGAATCTTGGGGAGCAAAGGACAGCCTGGGAACTCAGAGGGGTCCTTGAAAGAATCTGGACACCTAAAGTGCCTTCCCAGCTCTATGGGGACCTAAAATACGAGGTGTCAGAAGAAACCTTCTCCAAGATCCCAAGCCCCATTGTTGGAGGATCTGCTGCATATGGTTCCCTGTCCCTTGTGGAACACTGCTGGTGGGAGAAGAGATCCTCATGGGCACAGAAAACCAGGCACAACACAGGCACACAAGGTGAAGACATGGGTAGGTTGGGCTGAGGGACTCCATATATCTCTCAGTGTGAGCGGACTGGGGCAGGGTGTACTACATGTGTACCTCACTGTGGGTAGGCTGGGACAGGGGGATGCCATGTCTCCCTCAGGGTCATGTATTCTTGGAGAATCCTGGGAGTCCACCTGCGAGGTGAAGGTGCAGAAACACTCTCCTGGCTTCCAGTGCTAACTCCCCTATGACAAGGGGCCACACAACAGATGAGGATGTAAGTCGTGCTTCTGAGGAAAGAACCATTAATTGGTCCAAATATTATTGGAGAGAACCCAGACACCAAGTTTCTGTTGTAGCCATTCCTCAGTGACCAGGCATGCCACTGCCAGGACAGTTGGAGTGGGTGGGCATGGGAATGGGCTTTGGAAGAGGTATGCAGACAGAGGGACTCAGCCCATTGCAGGAGTGCCCTGGAAGTGCAGTGTGCTGGAAAGGACAGGCCTCTGACCCTACTCTTCAACACCCACTCACCCCCAGAGCCATCACCTTCATTCTGGGTCACTGGCTGGATTACTACCCAGAGGATTTCCATCAGTCCCTGAACTTCCCCTGCCTCAAGGCAGTACTGGACTACCTGCATGTGAATATGCCTGGCTCGAACTTGGAGCACCGTGCCCAAATTCTTCTTGGTCAGCTAGATCACCTGGAGCAGACTGAGACAGAACCAGCAGGTGAGGAGGACTGGGCATCTTTGCCTCTGAGTGGTATAGGGGCATGGGTGGTGCAACACAGGGAAGATCTCATAGGCTGGTGTTGGGCCAAAGCTCAGAGTCACTTTAAAACCTCTAAATGTGTGGAAAACAGGAAGACATCCTGGGAGGAAATCTTTGGAAAGGGTTCTCATCATGGCAGTGGGATGGTTTTTGTTGTTGGAAAAGCATGAAGAAAGGCACTCACACGGTTGACCTTTTCTTCTGTTGAAGCTCCACAGACAGGACCAATCCCCCTTGTAAGAGTAGCCCAAGATACAGCAGCATCTCCCAAACCAACTCAGGGATCACCTGGTTAACTCCAACCTGCTAGTGCAGGAAATAAGGACCTCCACGGAGCACCAGATCCAAAATCACAAGCTCCATCCCTTGCAGGTGATGGAGATCCAACTGGAGAGCTGGGAGTTCTTCCTGGTCTGTCACCACAAGTGAATAAAGAACCCTCTGGTGATGTGGGCCCAAAGGCTGAAACAAAATCAGAGCCATGTAGAACTCCAGGTCCTTCATCACCAGCTCCATTACTGGAAACTGATGGAGAGGCAGCTGGAGAGCTGGAAATTGTTCCTGGTCTACCACCACCAGAAGTGATTGACGAACCCTGTGGTGCTTTGGATCCAGATGTTGAATCAAAATCAGAGTCCCATAGAGCCCCAGATGCACCATCACCAGCCCCATTAGTGGAAGCTGGCAAAGACCCAGCTGGACAGCTGGAAGTTGTTCATCATCCACCATGAGAAGCAAATGGAGGACACCTTGGTAATGTGGATCATGATCCAGAAATACCACCAGAGCTCCTTAGTGCACCAGATCCAGCATCACCAGCTCCATCACCACCACCTGACAGAGGGCACTTTGGAGGGCTGTAGACTCTTTCATGCACACTGCCAGAAGAAAGTCGTGACCCACCTTCTGATGTCCATCCTGTTCCTTCGCTAACGTTATGGCTTAGTAAAGCACTATATTCTCCCTCTCCAGATATGGCCCCGGCCCGACAGGCTGAGCCTCTAGAAAGCACACTGTTCTTCCATCACCCAAATGGGTGCTTTCTTGGTATTTCTTTAGTATCCTCCCCATTCACTTTATCCTTTATGCTATTTTAACTGGTGGATGTCTAATTCAATAAAATTTTGACTTAATAGTTTTTATTCATATGACATAGTGACTTTATAGTGTTCCAATTCTTTTCTACTATCATCAGCATCTGCTTCCAAAACCTTTTCTTCACTGCAACAGAAATCCAGTGCCCATAACACAGCCCCGATATTCCCACCCCCAGCCCATGGCAATCAGTGATGGGCTCTCTGTGTCTACAGATTCATCTCCTTGCATATTCATCTCAAAGGGGAAATTGCTGGTCCTTTGTGCCTTGCCTCCTTCATTTAGTGTCTTCAGGCTTCATCTGTGCTGTAGCTGGCATCCGTATCTAGTTCCTTTTAAGGCTTAATGGGGTCACATTGTGTGGATGGAGCATACTTTGTTCATCCACTCATCTGCTGATGGACAACTGAGTTGTATCCACCTTTAGATGGATGTAAGTAGTACTTCTGTGAGCATTTGGGGACAGGCATTACATGAGTGCCTGTGAACAGGATAATGCGACAGGAGGGGAGGGTGGAGGTGGGAAGGTTGAGGGCATAGTCCAGGTGTGGGGAGTGAGAGTTAGGAGGGAAAAAGAGGCAGCCAATCTATGAGAGCTGAGAAGGTGGGAGAGACCTGGTGAACTCCCAGATGTTGGTAGCAAGGAGTCAGGAGTGGTCCTGGTGCAGCACTGGTGTGAGTGTGGAGGTGGACAGGGTTAGACCCAATGAGTGAAGTGAGAGGATAGAAGGGGCCAGGACTCCACCAGGTGTGGTAATGAGAATGTGGCAGGGGTCAGGAGGCAGTCCTGTAATAGTCAGTGAGGGGGAGGCTTGGCCACCAAGAAGGCACAGATGTGGGAGGAATGGAAGACAAAGGTTCAATGAAAATGCCACTGAGCAGTGAGGGTGGAGCGAGCCAGGTCACACAGCAGTCAGCAGTAAGGAGGAAGTAGGCAGAGATAGGTCAGTAGAGGCATAGGTGGAGGGAGATAGGAGATGGTAAGGCTCAGAGGAAGACGAAATGTGGCTTTTAGGGAGCTGGGAGGGGTCATGAAGTAGCCAAGGTGTGAGATATGAGGAAGCAGGACTGGCCAAGATTCAGACTGGGAGTGGAAACTGAGGAAAAGGAAGGGATTAGAAGAATGCTCGAATGTGGGGAAGCAGGAATAGCAAAGGTCACGTCCCAGTGGGAAGGAGTTAAGGGGAGCCCAGGTATGGGAAGTGAGAAGGTGGAGGGGTCTGCAGAGTTAGGAAGTGGAGAGAGTTAGGCAGAGGGTCAGGTGTGTGCAGGGCAGTGGTTGGAAGGGCCAGGAGGCAGCCCAGGGACAAGTAATAGTGAAAAACCATGATAAACCTCTGGGGTGAGTAACAAGTGGGTGGGAGACACAGGTCTGAGTAATGAAGAGGTTGGAGGGGTCAGGAGGTGGTCGAACTGTGGGGAGTGTGCAGATAAGAGGCGTCAGGATGCTGTCCATATGTGGAAGGGGAGGAATTGAAGCAGGCAGGTTAAAGGGCACATGTGAATGAGAAGGTGGGTGGAGTCAGGAGGCAGCCCAACAAAGGAAGTGAACAGAAGGGAAGATTCAGGTATGGGAAGGTATGGGGACCAGGAGAAGGCCTAGAATTGGGTAACTGGGAGGCTCAAGGTATTCACAGAATGCCACACTTAGGAAATGAAGAGGAAGAAGGAGTGAGGCGGTAGGACGTGGGCTTGGTGAGGAGAAACCATGGTTGTGAAGAGTGAGCCTGGTGGCTAGGCTACAGTAAAGATATGGGGAAGGAGGGGTGGGAAGGGGTGTGAAGCAGCCTAGTTTGGGCCAATGAGGAGGTGGGAGGGAACAGAAGCACACTTAAGTGAAGAGAGAAAGTCTGAAGGATGCAGCTGTCAGTTCAAAATGGACCTGAGGCTGTGGAGAGACCAGGTGGCAGCCCACTTATTAGGAGGAAGTATGAGTGGGCAGGAGGTATTCCAGAACTGAGGAATAAGGAGGTTGGTGGGGTCAGAAGGCAGTGGGCAGGAGGCAACCCAGTTGTATTGAGGAGTTGGGGAGTCAGCAGGCCCCTCTGTTAGAGTGAGGAGGGGAAAGGCAGAATGTGTAGGCAGAACCTTAGAGGTAATGAGATCAGAGGGCTCAGAAGACACAGGTGAGACCAGATTAGGGAAAGTCCAAGGAGTAGCTGAAGGATGGAGAATGAGAGGTCCAAGGCAGAGGAGGGCTGTGTCTTCTCCAGCTTTTGCTAAGAATGGGTACCAGGGTATGAGGGAGCTTCACTGAGGGTACAAGGGGAGGGCTCTTCTCCTGGGGCCTCACACTGAGAGGACTCGGGGCCCTCTCTGGCCAAGAAGCCCAACCTCCAGGTACTAGAGACTGGCAAGTCCACCTTCCATTTACTGTAGGCCAAAATCCAACCTCCATTTACTGGCGGCCGGGAAGTCCAGCCACCAGGTACCGGAGGCTGAGAAGCCCAAACTCCAGGTACTGGAGGCTGGCAAGACCAACCTCCAGGTACCAGATGCCGGTAAGCCCAACCTCCTGTTACCAGACCCCAGAAAGTCCAACCTCCAGGTCCTGGAAGCCGGGAAGACCAACCCCCATATACCGGAGCACGGGAAATCCAACCTCCATTTTCCAGAAGCCTGGATGTCCAACCTCCAGGTACCAGAAGACAGCAAGTCTATCCTCCAGGTACCAGAGGCCGGGAAGTCCAACCTCCATTTACAAGAGGCCAGGAAGTTCAACGTTCAATCTTCATTTACCGGAGACCAGGAAGTCCAACCCCCAGGTACCAGAGGCCAGGAAGTCCAACATACATTTCCTGGAGGCCGAAGTCTAACCTCCATTTATAGAGGCCAGAAAGTTCAACCTTCATTTCCAGAGGCTGGGATGTCCAACCTCTATTTACTGGAGCCTGGGAAGTCCAACCACCAGGAACTGGTGGCCAGGAAGACCAACCTCCATTTCCTGGAGACCTAAGTCCAAACTCTATTTACTGTAGGCTGGGAAGTGCAACCTCCATTTACCGGAGGCTGAGTAGTCCAACCTCAATTTGCTGGAGGTCCAAGTCCAAACTCCATTTACTGGAGCCGGGAAGTCCAACCTCCAGGTACTGGAGGCCAGGAAGTCCAACCTCCATTTACCAGAGGCTGAAATCCAATCTCCATTTACTGGAGGCTGGAAGTCCAACCTCCAGGTACTGTAGGCCGGGAAGTAGTGCCATCCAGATCCTAGTGGCTCACAGAAGTTCATGGTCACAATGCCTTAGCCTCACAATGATATGAACAGCCATGATTTTAGAGCACTTGTCTTCAAAATTGTGGAAAATCCATAACTTTGACATGTATTCACCCAGATCTTGTCTAGAGGGACAAGAGGAAGGCCAAGTCAGGAGCACAGTGGGCAGGTCAGATCCAGTGGCCCCAGCGTAGGGACCATCCTCTTGTGTGTGCCTTGAAAGATGGAGTGGGCTGGGATGAGCAGGGGGGCGCTGAGGCAGGCAAGCAGTGGGACGGGCAGGAACCCTACCTGCATGGGAGAGATGGCAGCCAGAGAGAGAGGGGGAAGGGGCTGGATCCAGATATGCCTGGGAAGCGGGACCAGCAGGATTTGCTGGAGTGTTGATGGTGAGGCATGATGAAAAGACAGGAGCCAGGTGACTGCTGGGGTTTTGACCTATGCAGCTGAGCAGACAGAGCCACCCTTAAAGAGACAAGGGAGGCTAGGGACTCTGTGGTCACCATAGGTACAGGGTGTCTCTTCATTACCTAACGTAAAAGTCTTCCTAGGCTTGGATTTGTTGGTTTCTAAGTTCTCTTACTGACCCTGTAAAACAGTACAAGAGTCTATGGTGTTCGTTCAGCCTAAGAAGGTAGCATCTGCTCATGGATGCTTGCACCCTACATCTGCAGGGTCTTCATGCCCTTGCTGTGGAGAAAGGAGGCAGGGTGGTGCAGGGGTTAAAGCATTGGGCTGCTAACCAATAGGTGAGTGGTTGGAATCCACCATCTGCTTTGCTTCGGGAAAGACTGACATCTTGGAAACCCTGTGGGGCAGTTCCACTCTGTCCTCTAGGGGCGCTGTGGGTAAGAATGGACTCCAGGGCCATGGGTGTGGTCTGGGTGTTGCTTCCATGAAGATCGACAGCCTTGGAGACCCTGTGAGGCAGTTCCACTCTGTCCTTCCCATAGGGGCTCTAGGAGTCAGAATCCACTCCAGGGCAGTGGGCTGTCAGTTTATAATTAACAGATGTCTTTGTCACAGAGAGGTAATGGCAGGTCTCCACAGTTGCTGGGTCTCCTCACTATTTCCTGTTCTCTGCTTTGGGTGGTCCCCAGTCATCAGCTGCTCTGGTAAATTTTCCTGCACACACAGGAACCTGCCCATGTTTCTGGTTCTGGGTGTCTTTCTAACAGCGGGAAAGAGGGGAGTGAGCCCCATCCCTCACAGGTCTCCCTTGGGTGACTCCTCTCTCACACCCCCTCTTTGGCAGGGCACTTTCAGGGGCCTGACCAGCGGGCTCCTGCTTGGCATCTAGCCAGTGCCAGCAGAGTTTTTCTACGGGCCGCAGAGCTGAGAGGGGAGAAGCGCATGCCCGGCCGTCCACTGCCGCATGCACTTCCTCTACTTCGCTGTGGCCTTCTTCATTTTCATGGCCTTCATCATCCTGGGGATCTCCTTACTGATGTACCCCATTCCCGACAAGCACGTGAGTGTCCCTGTCTGGACTTCCGGGCCCACCCCCATTGGGAGTGGAAGGAAGAAACTCTCCAACAGTCCATCAGTTTACTATTCATCTGATGCACAAGTCTGTCTTTTCTTTTTTAAAAAAAAATTTGATTCAGGGGAAAGTTTAGAGAGCAAATTAGCTTCTCATTCAACAATTTAGACACATTTTGGTTCGTGACATTGACTGCAATCCCTATCATGTAACAACTCTCTTTCCACTTCCTCCCTGTTTCTTGTATCCCTTCATCCTTCTTTTCTGTCCTCTCTTGCCTTCTCAGCTTCATACTTCAGCATATGCTGCCCTTTTGATGGGTCAGTTGCTGAACAGGAAGATGACTGAGAGACAGGATGCCATCAGGATAGTCCGAAAATACCAGAAACAAAAAACAAACCCACTGCCTTGAAATAGATTCCAGTCACACCACCCCTAGAAGACAGAGTGGAACTGCCCCACAGGGTCTCCCAGGCTGTCAATCTTCATTCAGGGAAGCAAAGCCCAAACTGCATCCATTGCTGTGGTGTTGATTCTGACCCACAGCACCCCAGAGGACAGAGTGGAACTGCCCCAGAAGGTTTCCTACCAGCCCAGCAGCATGTTAGTACTTGCTCCGCAGTCCAAGAACTTTGGGAGGTGGGGTGGGGCTTAGGTTGGGTCTGGGTGTTGCCCACCTCAGGGAGGTGCAAGAGCCCAGTGGGGAGAGGCAGGGCAAGACCCCATTAGCCCAACACTGGCAAAATAGAGTAATAGGGTAAGGCATTTGACTGCTAACCAGAAGGCTGGCCTTTCAAACCCGTCAGCCACTCCTCGGAAGGAAGATGGGGCAATCTACTTCCGTAGTGATACTGCCTCAGAAACCCAAGGAGGGGTCGCTATGAGTCGGGTACGACTCGATGGCATATAACAACAACAACAACATACCCAGGCCAGAGTGTTTGCAGTGGGAATGTCTGCTTGGTCACACATCTGCTTATCCCCACCCATGACACGTACACACACACACACACACACACACTCTCACACTGTCACTCTCACACACACAGATACACACTCACACACACACTCACATAGATGGCTGGGTTTTGTCCTTCCTGAAGTTCCCATAGGGGTGTTTAGGAAGAGAAAAAAAATGACAAACATGTCAGGACAGGAAGATCTCTGCCTGTGCTGTCGTCCCTGGAGCAGCAGCTGACTGGGCTGTGGGTGGGCAGCCCCCCCTTCAGAACTGGACGGAGCCCAGGATTCACTGCTGTCCACTCCCATCCTGTAGTCCAAGGGCACAGAAGTCCACATGGCCTGTGTCTCCCTTTGTGGCATCACAGCCACTGGTGCCAGCCCAGACACACATCAGTGTCCTGGTCCCCTGTTCCCACCCACCACAGCCACCCACAAAATGCCATTGGTCCAGTATGTCTGGGGCCCTGGTGTTAGCTGCTGCTATGGTGCCCAGTGTACCAAACAGTGTTTCT
>NW_006922658.1:126046-163008 GCF_000298275.1 Orycteropus afer afer
CAACGAGATGGATTGATACAGTGGCTGCGATGATGGGCTCGAGTATAGCAGGGATTGTGGGGCTGGTGCGGGATCGGGCAGTGTTTCGTTATGCTGTGCATGGGGTCGCTATGAGTCGGAAACGACTCGACGGCACTTAACAACAACAACAACATGGTGCCCAGTGGCCCACGTGGCAGGGCTCCTGTGGTGACACGCTCACTCTGCCCAAGCTGCACAGGCTTTGCTGGAGTTCACACAACACCCCAGAGGAGAGAGTGGACCTAGATACCCTAAAGAAGGGGAAGACGCCCCCTAGCCCACGGCACAGCCAGGTGAGGGGAGGCCCTGAAGCCCTCAGGGGAGGCCCTGCTTCTTGGCGGCTGTCCATGCCAGCACTGAGCGATCTCCCTGCACCTTTCTGGGCATTTAGGGGCACTTGAGTATGCAACGCCATCCATACATGTGGGCATCCCTGTGGGACAGTCTGGGTTGCAGGGTGCGTGGAGCAGCATCAGCAGGTGGACTGAGGACAAGCGAGGAGAAGAGATGGGTGGGGACTGAGGCGAGGGGCCGGGATGTCCTCCTACAGCTAAAGGGTGAAGAGGAGGTGCAGGAATCAGGGATGTATGTGGCCTGGAGCCTGTCCAGAGGGTGACCCACAAATGCATACACTCAGACACCAATGTGAACCCAGAGAGAGACTGGTGGTATGTCTCGGTGGGAGCAGTGAGGGGCTGGTGCAGACCTCAGCCCTGTGAGCACGCATGAGAGGACAGCGCTGTAGGCCCATGGCCAGTCAGACTCTTCCTAAGGATCCCTCGTGGGGAGGGCCAGGAGGGAGGGGTAGCAAGAGTGGTTCACTGCTAAGAGGAGTCCAGAGCAATGTATCCCCTCATCCTCGGGATATCTCTCCAGGGGCAGGGCATGCCCATATGGCTAGGAACAGCTGTTGGATGGAGCACTAAGTTCAAGGCCCAAGGTCGTAAGTGGGAAAAAAAGAGGGGCCGAGAGAACACATCCCCTGAGGTCATAGCAGTGGAGTTCAGGGTTCAGGGGGATCACATGGGGTGGATTCAGTGCATCAATGCAAAGACGGATGTGTGAAGTGGGATCATGATAAATGGTCAAGTCTGTGTGGCCAGGCCCAAGGGAGCCCTTGCAAGTGGGACAATGTGGGTGAGGGCCGACAAGGCCCCTGCCCCAAGTCACCAATCACAGAAGATATCAGAGCATGTGGCTTCCTCTAGCAGCCAAAATCCCCAAGGGATAGGGGGCCTGGTGCAGGAAGGCGAGGAGGTGTCCCTTGGTGCTAAAGTCTCCCACAGGGTTTGAGGGGAGGAGATGACATGTGAGGACTGTGGCGGGAATTGGGGGGAGAGTGGCTCCACCTCCAAGGCTCTCAGGGAGGTGCTCCTGGGGGAGCCAGATCCTGACAAGGGGCTCTGCAGGGCCAGGGCCGCGTGTCAACAGATGGGCTCGGCAAAGAGTGCTGCGGGCCATGGCCAAGGTGATCCAGGCTGCATTGGGAATGATGCAAGTGGGGATAAAGAGCCTAATGAGCTTAGTCTGCAGTTGGAGCTGCTGGGAGACTCTGAGGGCAGTGCAGGGGCGAGGAGGTGGACGTTGGGTTTGGATTCCTTGGGCTCAGCCAGTGCTGGGGAGAGGCAGGAGGGGTGATGCCCTGGACTCTTGTCTCCTCTGAGGGGATGAACTGGCTGGTGGGCCCTGTCGCAGTTCTCCATCATTTCACAGCGGGAAAAGGGAAGAGAGTGGACACGCTGTTCATTGCCCACGTGCCAGGCACTGTTGACAGCACTTCAAGGTGTTCCTGACCCCATCTTAAAGGTGGGAGGGCAGGCCCTGAGCGGCCAGGGCCCCATTGCTAAGCAGCAAGCAGTGCAGCTGGCATCGGAACCCAGGCCACCTGACACAGTGCGTGCCGGCCCCTGGGCTCTCACGGCCCCTAGGCAGCCTCTGTCCTTGGGGCGACCCTGGACCTCTGTTTCGCATCTGGTTTGATGGTTCCCTTGCCTTTGCATGTTGGCACCAGCTCCTATCACAGCAGCATGGAAGCCGGGTGACAATGTGGTTGCTCCAGTGTGTCCCCAGTGCCAAGAACAGCTGGCACCCCAGCTTCCAAAGTGTCCGCTGGAGAGACCCTTCCCCAGGAGCCTAGGATCCCTGGTTCCTGGCTGATGGTGTACATAATCCATGAGGCAGGAGGCAAGACATATAGCTGGCATGGAGGCTGTCCAACAAGAAAGCAAAGGCCACTCAGACACAAGACATGTGAGAGAGGGTGCAGCCTACTTGGCCACCCTCAGGGAAAGAACTGCTCCCAGGAGCCATAGGTATGGGAGGCAGCCAGGACTGGGTTGTGCTGGAGCTGGCCATGGTGTTTCCCAAGCTGGGCACACTCACTGTCTTCAGTGCCTGCCAGCTGGACTGCCTGCCTCCAACAGCCATGCCCAGGAGAGGAGTCAGAGGCACTGTCACAGGCCCAGACCTGGGTTGGTTGGTTTCTTTTAATTTTTATTGTGATTTGGGTGAAAGTTGACATAGCAAATTCATTTTCCATCCAGCAGTTCATACATATTCTGTGTCATGACATTGACTGTAATTCTCCAGCATGTAACAGCTCTCTTCCCACTTCCTCCCCATACTTACCTCTTCCCTGTGTCCTTCCCTCCCATGCATTCCCATCCCTCGAACTGTCTCTCTGTGCATACACTGCCCTTCTATTCGCCCATGATTGACTGCTGTGAGTGTATCTACCTGACGTAAATGGTCACCCCATATGCCTGTCTATTGTTTGGATGGAAGGCACAGCAGTGAGTTCAGTTCTAGCCTTGAAGGGTAAGTAGGGGCCATAGTCTCAGGATCTCATCTGGCTCTACGGACCAGAAAACATAGTCCTTTTTATGATTTTGAGTTGTGTTCCCCTTTGTTCTCCCACTCTGTCCAGGGATCTCTGGCAGATATCTTCCTCTGAGTGGTTGACAGTTGGAGCCAGGCACCCTCTAGTTTGGACCTGTAGAGCTGTGTCTGGCTGTGCGCAGGCCTCCTGCCACTGCCACCTTCCCAGTCTTGGGCCCTGGGCACAAGGGCACATGTGACCCCAGGCAGCCCCCACTGCCTCCCTGAGCCCTCAGCCTCA
The DNA here is from genome assembly GCF_000298275.1 of Orycteropus afer afer. Classification (NCBI taxonomy): domain Eukaryota; kingdom Metazoa; phylum Chordata; class Mammalia; order Tubulidentata; family Orycteropodidae; genus Orycteropus; species Orycteropus afer. The sequence continues at coordinate 129,186 of NW_006922658.1, forward strand.
GCAAATGCCCCCCAATGTGCCATGCAGCTTCCCAAGTCCAGAGGCTGATGGACCGAGCCCTGGCATCCACACACTGGGAGCTTCCCCTCCATGCTGGCCCTGCATCCCTGACCTTGGCCTGTTCCCTCCATTCCAGAGTAGGACCAGAGCTGCCTGTGGAAGGCCTGAGACATGCTTTGAGGCCTAGAGCTGAAACCGAGCCCCAGCCTGGAGCCCAGAGAGCTGACCGCCAGAGAGCTGGACTCCTGAGAGCTGGACCCTGCACAGGGAGTCTGCAAGATTTTGAACCAATGAGACGTGCTGAACACACCCCTTGGGAGGAAGCTTATCAGGGCCAGTGAGCTGTTGCTGATCGTCCTGCTGCTCTTGGGTTACATCTGCTTCTTATGAGATGGCCCGGCCCCTCCTCTGGTGTTCGATGAAGACAAGGTCTGGTATAGCCTGGGAATGCTAAGACATGAGGAATGGTTTTGGGCTGCCAAGGTTGGATCAGAGTGGTGTCCTGGTCTGGTTCAGACTGACTTAGCTCACCCCGTGTTACCTTCAACTCCTTTCTAGCAGATGATGGCCAGAGTCTTTAGCGGTGAGGCCTGAGACATACTGTGAACCAATTTGAAAGGGTCCAACTTGGTTTCCTGAGAAAACACGGATACAGGGTGGTTTATCAAGTGTCTTCACTGTAATGAGCCAGGCAGTCAGTTGGCAGCATTGTGGTTGCCTGGTGACCCGTGTTCCAAGTTCTATTTTTCTCCCTTGCCAAGGAAGTGATGTCATAGCCTGCCTCCCCTGACTTGTGCCCTTTCCTGACAGAAAACCTCCCTAAAAATCCCTCTGGCTTGCCAAACTTGCAGCTCTCCCAGCATCATGTCTGTACCCGGACACAGTGACAGCAATCCATCCCATTCCATAGGAGCCAGAGAAGGCCAAGATCCAGCCAGGTCCACAGCTTGAAGGACACAGAGCTGGCTTCCCACCGGATCCTCCATCTTCACCTTTTTATCACCCTGAACAAGTCAATGAGTGCCTCCACTGTAACCTGCTGGAGCAGCATAGTGTCTCACATGTAGATTTCCGCAGGGGTATATAAAAGGTTGTTGTTCCTGGGGAAAGTCCCACCCCTTGTTGTTCTTCACTCTCCTACCTTCTCTCTCCTTAGACAGGGTCTGATTGCTTTTCTCTCTCTACCTCCTAACTCACAACACCAGTGCTGCCTCCTGACCCTTTTGACTCCTTTCACCTACACCTGGGAGTTCTCCAGCTCTCTCCTGCCATCACTTTCCTGCTTCTTGAACTCACCCAACACACACTGGCTAGACTTCAATTCTCTACACACTTGTCCTTCCACCCCTGCCAATTATCACTACCACAGGCACTCAGACAAACGCTTGGGCACAAACGCTCATCACAGCACCATCCACATAAGCCAAAAGAAGCAAACTTTCCAAATGTCTGTCCGGAAATGAATCAGTCAACCAAACACAGCACACCTGTGACACCTTTCGCCCAGTGAAAGGAATTTGCGAGCAACACACGATCCACCTTGATGACTATCAAACATATCAATGACTAACTGACAGACGCCAGACAGTAAAAGCCATGTATTATATGACTCCATTGAGATGAAAAATCCAGAGTGTATAAATCCAAAGACACAGCCAGTGAAGGACGGGTATACGGGGCCTACAGGGGCCATCGGGGAGAGAGGGAGTTTCCTGACTGACAAGTTTCTGTCTACACTGATGGCCGTGCTCTGGTAGTAGACATGGCTAATGGCTGCCAACATTGGGATGGTATATAAAGGCACCGAATGGTACACTTCATGATGATTCATGGGACCTTACTGTATGTCAGATTAAAACAGATATTGGACTAAACATTAAAGGAAATATGAAACAGAAGAGCCAGCAGAAACTGAACTTGGACTAAATGTGAAGTCAATGTCAAACCAGATAATAGACAAAAAAACTCCCAGCTCCTGTCTCAGGGCAGGGAAAGGCAGGCCGTGGGCTGAAGCTCAGCGTGGCTCAGGTGAATGCTAGAGGAGGTGCCATGGCTGCCTCTGCCTCTAGAGCGGTGTCTTGGTTCTCTAGCGCTGCTCTAAGACAAATACCAAAAGTTGACAGTTTGACAAACAGGAATCTGTCCTCTTACAATCTTTGAGACAAGAAGTCCAAGTTGAGAGTGCTGCTAAGGACATGGCTGAAGGCTTCTCGATCTTGTACCTCCTGTTCCAGGCCCACATGAGCTAGAGGCATCTCCTATGGCAGGCAGCTGCTGGCAGCTCAGATTGACGAGCCCACGGTCTCCAGGGAAAGTGGCACCATCCCATTGTCAACAGGCAACACGGCAGACCACTGGGTAGGTAAATAAATGATTCCGATCCACTGTCACCCTGGAGGAGGGAAAGAGAAGGGTCATCATCAGAAACAACAACAAGAAGCACCAGACACGTTGGGGGATGTGGCTCTGACAGGGAAGCCAGTCTTCAGTGAATGTGGCAGGAGGAGACACACGACTGCCTCCAGCAGTAATCAATTCTCCATTTTATGAGCAGTATAGGAGGTGGGAGAAGGACTTCCAACATTGGGCACCTCCGATCTGTTGGTTAACCACATGGTCATGGTCAATACCTTTATGATGAACAAATGCCCAGTGAGTCTTCAGGCCACAGCCCCTCATAGAAGTGAGAGAACACAGGTTTAGTGATGTCAACGGCTCCTGAAAGTTAACTACGGTAGGACCGACAACGGTATAACACCAAGACTCTATGAATAAGATGTATCAGAGCATCAACTCTGGCATCTGGGGAACAGAGAAGGTGTCTACCACACAGCTTAGGCTGTGTGGATGTGGTTCAACGGCTGCAGACTCATAGCGACCCCACGGCACCCAGCCCGGTCCTGCGCGCCACCCTTGCCGTTGCTGCTGTGTCGCAGCCCACAGTTGCAACTGCTGTTGCTGCATCTGGTGGAGGGGCTTCATCTTTCTCCCTGACCCCGGCATTGGAACATGTGACTGGGCTTTGCACACCCCACAGATCCATTTAGGTGAGGCTGGTCTCTGCTCCTCATAACCCCCATGTCACCAGTCTGCAGAGACTTTTGGAGTTTCCAAGAGTCCCAGGCCAGAAACGGAGGTTTGGGATGGTGAGGAAGCCTCCCGAGAGGGAGAAAGAAGCAGGAGAGCCGGCTCAGTGAAGGCCAGGGGCCCCCGTGCACCTCTGGGGAGCTCATGGGAGGAATCTCAAGACAGACTGCCAAACTCTGCTTCCAATCCAGGGACCACTTCCCTGTTTGAAGGGCTCAGGCTGCATGGGACATAAAGTCAGTGTTGCCTCTGTTTTGTCATTGCAAGGTCTAAGCACGTCCCCAGCTGACACCGCCACTATTATTTCACAGCACCGTGTTCCAATGCCACAAAGCTCTTGCCACTGACCACACACAGAGGTGGAGTGGGATGCGGGCCCCCGCGGGGTCTGGGTCAGGAGGCTGGAGTAGGGCCCGGCTCTTCTCACTGGCCACGGTGGCACAGAAGGTGGCCCTCAAGGACCAAGGCTATCGGGTCACCAGCTGAGGGGCTGCTCTGGGTTTGCTCTGCACACTGCCAGGCTGGCTTAGGCTGGGCCTCCCCAGCTGTGACACCAGGTGAGAGGTGGGCACAGGTCCTGGACCTGGGGCATCAGAGGCAACAGGATGTTGGGGTGAAGGGCAGGCCCCGTTCTGTCCCGATCTGTATGCACTTGGGAGAGTGAATTCACTTTGGTGTCCGAGCCTTGGTTGTCTCTTCTGTAAGAGGGGACACGAATGGACAGTCCCTGGAAGCGGCGCCTCTGGGGGTGAGGTGTGTGGGAAGTACACGTGGCCATGGGGGCAGACATGGCTGAGGGCAGTCTCCCTGCGGGGTTGGGGGTTAGAGTGGACCTAGAGCCATCCAGCGTGAGGTCAGAGCCTGGCCCTCAGAGGCACCCAAGAGGGCTGACCTGGCCTCCCTGACCCCAGTGACTTCGAGGCGGGACACCACCCAAGCCCTTGAGCAAATGGCTCAGGGTGCAAGGAGGCCCCAGCCTTCGAAGGGACAGCAATGGCGTCTCAGTCCCCTCTTGCCTCAGACCACAGGCTGGGCTTCTTCACAGGATGAACATTAGGCCCTTAGCGTCTCTGGAGAGCATCCAGGGTGAGGGGGGGACCTTCTTCCTTGGCATGTGGTCCAACCTCCCATAACCTGCTCACTAACGAGGTGGACACTGTAGGCCTTCATGGTGACTGCTCTCAAGAGTCCATGTCACTGTGTGAACAGGTCCTCGAGGTTGGTGTTCCAAGGCCGCCAAGAAGGATCAGGTGCATGGAGGACAGCCCCGGGGGCTTGCAAGCTCTATCCTAGGCCCATCCCCACCTCCCGTCAGGCAGTTGCCAGCGTGTCCTCCCTTTTTGACAAGGAGGCTGAGGATGGCTCTGTGCCCCCAGCTTCCCATGGTCCCCAGCGGTTGGCGGCACTCCCTTTCCCACCATGCCCAGGGCTTTTCCAAGCATGCCCAGGCCCACCAAACCCGAGCACCTTCTCAGTGCCCTGTCCCCTCTGCCTGTAGTGCCCACCCAGCCATGCCATGCCCTTCAAGCACTGCAGCTCAAATGTCATGATGCTGGGGTCTGCATGCAGCACTGCCAACCACAGGTGGGTGTAGAAGGGACGGGAGTGACCCCTTATGGCTGCCCCTGGCTGTGTAGACCAGAACATCTGTCCTTTAACAGAGTGAGTCATCTTCTCCCAGTGGCTTTGCTGACTAAACACAGACCCTCCTTTCACATCTGATGGTGGCTTTTTATCCCCAGATGTGGGTAAGGTTTTGCTTAGGTTTGTCCTGCTGCCACCAAGTGTCTCAGCCACACTCCGAGGGTGGGCTCTGCCCCATGTTGCATGGCATGAACCTGCCTGTGGGACGCCTGTGCTGGGCGAGCTCTCCCACCCACAGTGGGAACCTACACGGTCCCAGGCCAGAGTCTAGGCCAGCTGGGGCAGGGCTGTCTGAGTGTAGCCACCATGGCCCACCTAGCCCCAAGGGGGCCAGCTGTGTGGCTGGCTGGTCCCTGCTCTGACAGACCCCTCACTGGGTCCCCTTCCCTTTAGCAACCAGGCCATCCTGGGTGGGACCTCTGCAAAGTCTCCTAGTACCTCTAACTGCTCCTGACCTCCATACCAAAGTAGGCAATTAGAATCTCGAAGGAAATGCCTGGAGCCTACCAGGCACCATGGAAATCCCACTCTGGAGGAAGGTTCACGTAAACAGCCCACTTCAGTCCTTCAGCTGGGTGCCAGCCCCGTGTCAGCACCAAGGAGACAGGCATGAACATGGTGCAAGGGAACCGCCCACTGGAGAGAAACAGTTACTGATCTTGGCCGGGCCAGTGCCTAGCATAGCCTGCCGCTCACCCAAGACAGGGCAAGGGCTTTGCATTCAGTCTCTGGTTTTGGCCAGAGAGCCAGCCCTGGAGGGAGGCACTAGCAGGGCCTGCGTTTCACAGGAACCACAGTGAGGCTCAGCAAGGTAGGGAGCTTGTGGGGACAGGACGGGCCGAGCCAGCCCTGCCTGACGCCAGCCTTGCATGTACCTTAGTTCAGGGAGGGCTGACCCCAGGCCAGAGGAGGAGTCAGTGAGCTGCATGGCATGGCATAGGTGGGAGGGTGTCTGAGGACTTTGAGATACAGCACGTGCACAGGGAGCCACGGGACGGGAGGCCGGTGGGGAGGACAACCAGCTGGGCCTCATAAGTCCCAGGGGCCAAGGCAGGCGAGTGTTGGGTCAGCTGCACAATGGGAAGATGACTGAGCGGCAGGACACCACCAGGATAGTCTGAGAATGCCAAAAACCAAAACCACGCCCACTGCCTGGAGTTTCTTCTGATCACAGCGTCCCTGGAGAACAGAGTGGAACTGCCCCGCAGGGTCTCCAAGGCTGTCAATCTTCACTGAAGCAAAACTCAAGCCACACCCACTCCATGGAGTCAATTCTGACTCACAGCGCCCCTAGAGGACAGAGTGGAACTGCACCAGAGGGTCTCCAAGCCTGTCAGTCTTCACAGAAGTGGGCTGTCTCATCTTTCTCCGGCAGAGTGGCTGGTCGGTTCAAACCACCACCTTTTTTTTTCAGCAGCCCAGTGCTTCAATCACAGACAATCCAGGGCTCAGTCCAAGAATAAGGGTACCTACACTGATGGCAGAGAGGAATGAGAAGAGGACTGGTGCTGACAGGAGTAATGGCACATGGGGAGTGATTCATCTCTAGAGGAAGGGCCTGGGGTGGGCTGGGGGTGTACCACCTCTGAAGACAGGTCTCACGGACAAAAGGCAGTTTCGGGAGGGGTGGGCTTCCTTTCAGACGTGTTGAGATCCTGAAGACACACATGACCATCTTAACTGCGTTCCCAGTGTATTCCCAATGGCTTATGTCTTTCGTGTCTTTCACCAGTGTTTGGGAGTTTTCACTGAACAAGTCTTGCACTTTTGTAAATGTGTTTCTGGGTGTTATATCCTTTGATACCTCAAATCAGCACCCCACAACATTCATCACTCAGCTCCCCTTCTGCTCCATGCATACTGCCTCACTCAGCCTCCTGTTTCTCGGCCCCAAGCTCACCAACATCCTTGTGCAGTTCACTATGTGACTGCCCTGGGAACAGGCAGGTGGGGAGGAGACAGAAGTCACCATGACCTGCTGCAGGCTAATCCCGGGTCTCACAGGACAACTGTTTTGCTTTGGAGAAACATCTTAGCAGACACACTAGAAGGCTAGCCCTGTCCTAAACATGAAACCAAAACCAAACTCACATCACCAAAGTCACTAACATGGAAGGTGGGCACATGGGCCTACAGGTAGTGGCGGCCCTTGGGGGCCTTGGCAGGCATGGTGAGTGCTTTAACTGCATTAAGGCACATCTTGGTCCTGGATGCAAACAGCAGGTCCAGCAGTCAGGCGCTGCCTCCACGTCCAGGGCTGTGTACTTCCCTGCGGGACCCCAACACCAGTTCCTAATGGCCACCTCCCAGAGAGGTATCCCTGGCTCACCCCATATGGCCTGACATCCCCAGACTCGACCCCACCATCTCTGGTCCTCATCAGCCACCGACCAGTGATGGCTTCTTCCCCACCATGCCCAGACAACAATGCAGTCCTCATAAGACCAACAAATGGTCCTTAAAAATGTGGATCCAATCATCCATTACATGGTAGATATTTCCTGAGCACCCACTATAAGCCAGGCACAAAACCCCATGGGGCATCACCTCATCACACTCCAGAGGTGACACAAAAGGTGAAGGCTTGTCTTAGCGCTGTCTCCTGCCATCCTCAGCTAATAGCATCCCTCCCCATCCAAGGCTTCCTGGCTGCCCTGCCCAACTGCCCTTCACTCATACCTTTTCTCACCAGCTTCATGGCCCCTGAGGCTGCTGCCAATGCCCCTTTTCTTTTGGGTCTGCCCCACTGTGTGTCCCCATCATACCCCACAAGTCCTTTGTGCCATCTTTTGAACACTGCCACTCATGCCACACCAAAGGGCCACAATCATGCCACCCCTGGGTCTGGCCAAGGCACCGGCTTGGAAGCCACCCTCACATCCCCAGGTCCTGGTCTCTGGCTCTGGCTCTGGTTCCCAGAGACTGCTGACCCTCCAAGTGGTCCCCCAGGATGCCCTGATGTAAGGCACGGGTCATAGGGGGATGCAATACCCTAGCCTCCAGGCATGGAAAGAAGGCTCAGGAATCACCAAGACAAGTAGTAGGGAATCTGTACCCTCTACACCAAGGAAAGTGATGTCACAGTGAGTTTTGTTTCTGATGATGGACAATTTGGCAGCAAATGTTGGTGAGGGTTGCACAGGATTGAAGGGATTGGTATCACTGGTTAGACGTGAGTGGCGGTGTGATAGTTAAGATTGTGTGTCAGCTTGGATGGGCCTGGTTGAGTGGCTGAGCAGGTGGAGGTAGTTATTCCCCATGACGAGGATGGCAATCAACTCCATGGTGGGATCTACCACAAGCAGCTGCGTAGCTGCCATAAGGATGTGGTCTGCTTCATGTATATAGGAGAATTTTGGGGGATAGTCTCTAGTGTATGGCACTCTTGAACCCTGCATGTAGTCATGTCATTGCTCAGCAGCCTGCCATGCTCTGCATATCTTGGGACTTTCAATGGACTTGAATCAATGGCTTGCCGTGTTGTTTGGTAACATCAGGACTGTGCCTTGTTACTTGTTAACCTTGGGTTTGTCAGCCTCAGCAGCCAGCAGCTAAGTGAAGAAAAACTACCTGTTCCAGTGGGCTGGGGGCAGGAACCAGAGCTGAAATCCAAGGTTGAGGGACTTTCACATAGCCCCTAGAGTCTGGCACTTTGAACTCAGACTTAAAGCCTCAAACTGTAAGGGAATAAACTCCACTTTCTTCAAGCCATCCCATTTGTAGTTTATAATTGTCAGAGTGGCACTAGGGAACAAGAAAAGGTGGTGAACTAGCAAATGGCACGTTATGTATATTTCCACAATAAGAAAGTAAAAAGGAGTTAGGGCCTGGCATTTGCAGAGAATTGAGCAGAACAGACTCTTGGGAGGCCTGTGATCAGTCCCAGAACTGTGGCTTCTGACCAGTCTGAGTCTGAGGCAAAGGTTCAAAGCCAGGAAGGACTATGGTGTGAGGACAGGGATCCCAGCATGAGTGGGTGGTGAAGGGCCACTAGGGGGCACTGTGTCCAGGAAAGAGAAGTGCCAGCAGAGAGGTATTTTGTGCAAGTAGGGAAGCACTTGGGCCCTGAGCTGGGAAAGAAAAGATGCTGTAGCAGCCCCAGGGCTCATGCCGTGAAAGCCCGGCCCTGCCTGTCACTCACCCTGCTACACTTCAGACCCCAGAGCCTCACTTCAGACAGCCTGTCTCACATTCAGTGGTCAAGGTTGCGAAGATCAGGGCCACACAGCATTGGCCTTCACCTCCCCTATGTGGTCATTCAGCAGGTTCACCAACATGGGGATCACGTCATACTGCCACACCTGTTTCTTCCCCTCAGCCTCCCACGGTCCCCAGCTGGTGGTGGCACTACCTTACCCACCATACCCAGGGATTTTCCAAGCATGCCCAGTCCCACCAAACCTGAGCACGCTCTCGGTGCCCCATCCCCTCTGCCCATAGTGCCCACCCAGCCAAGCCATGCCCTTCAAGTGCTACAGCTCAAATATCACCTTGCCCATGGGCCCTCTTGGTCCAAACAGGGGCCACCTCCCAGCTTCCTCCCCAGGCAAGTGCCAAGCTCTCCAGCTGGGCTGTGTGAGTGAGGCCATGTCTCCCTTATGGTGTGGGGAGTCATTTCTTGGGGGACTGTCCAAACCCCCATCTACCCTGTGCCTGGCCCTGGGAAAAAAGGTTTCACAAATATTGGTCTAGGGCTGATCAGGTGTCCCCTCCACACAGGGCCTACCAGATGTGAAGAGCCAGTGAACACAAGGGGTGCCTCCCCAAGCCAAGCAGATCTCACTGCCAGGTGTGCCACGCTTGCCACAATGTGGATCCCAGGGAGCCCTGGGAAGGCACCACCACCCCCATCCATCATCTCCGGTGTCAGAAGGCCCAGTGCTGGCCAAGCATCTTCTGCCCTGTCACTCCCTGGAGACTTGGCATCGCCCTTAGGGCAAGGTCCCTAGTTCCCCACACAGGACACATGGCCCGGATGACACGACCTCCCCCACACGACCTCCCCCAGTGCACTCCCGCCGCCTTTTCAGGCAAAAAAAAAAAAAAAAAAAACCACCCAGCCAGGATCAGATAGCGATCCTCAGCTCTGCTTTCCATGCCCCGGGCACCTGCCCCTTCCAGGCGCAAAGCCTGCATCCCGAGACCCAGACTTGGCCCGAGCCCCTGTGCCAGCTGCCCTGCCCACCCTGCTGGGTCCACTAACCCACATCTGCCTGGCTGCTGCCCCATCCCCTGCATCCTGGTGCCCCCTCAGGACGCATCTCATGCACAATGAACCAGGCTGGGAAGGGGGGGCAGGGAGGCACGGTGGAGGGGAAGGTCAGGGAGGGGTAGTCGCGGGGGAGGGGTGGCACTGGGGGGGGGAGCCGGGCACCCAGTGGGCGTCTCCTTGTGGCCATGCACGCACCTCAAGTCCAGGCACCGAGCATGCCGACCTTCACCAGAGGGCGGCATGGGTGGTGGTGGCAGCTAGCGCAGAACTGGCACCCTCCTGCACAGCACAGGCTTAGGCGGGGGACAGGGATCTGCCCGGAGCACAGTCGGCACTCACACAGGACCGGCCTCTTCCCCCCTGCTAGCCTGCTCATCTCCCTCCACAAGCCCCCAGAGGCAGTGGAGCTGCGAGAGCAGGGCATTGCCAGGCCAAACCTCAAGCAGGTGCTGCAGGACCCTGAGTGCCATGGGCCTGCCGCTGAGACATGCCATGCCTGCCGGCTCATCACTTATTGTGCATGGGCCACTGATGGACACGGCCCGGGCCCAATGGCAGCTGGCGGGAGTGGGGCCTGCCTTGGAGACCACTCCACAGCCGCAGCAGCTTTGTCCACAGACAAGGCCTGTGAGCCGATGGGGAGGGGCTGTCTGCAGTCAGAGTTCGAGCCCAGTGCGGTCTCTTTCAAGCCCCCTCACCTTGGTAGATGACTTTGTCTTTGAGATGGGGCTGGTGGCGCTTTCTTTGTTGATTATCAAGGGAAAAAGCAAACCGCTCCCCAGTCCTAGTCATCTGGGAGATGGGCTGACCACCAAGAGAGATTTCATTGGCTGATTTCTGAAAGCCGACTCATAGTCTCTGTCAATCTGGAAGCTTTGTTGAAACCAGTGCAGCGTCCCAGGAACACACAAGCCTCCACAGACAAGTGGCTGTGTGCAAGGTGCACGGGCTGGCACTCTCCAACCTGCAGGCTCCAGCTTGTTGTGTGTGGTTGGATGTAGTTCAATGACTGCAGACTCACAGCGACCCCACGGCACCCTGCCCAGTCCTGCACCACCCTTGTCATCGCTGCTGTGTCCCAGCCCGCAGTTGCAACTGCTGTTGATGCATCTGGTGGAGGTGCTTCATCTTTCCACTTGACCCTGCACTTGGAATGTGTGACTGGGCTTTGCACACCCCACAGATCCATTTGGTTGAGGCTGGTCTCTGCTCCTCACAACCTTCACGCTTCCAGCCTGCAGAGACTTTTGCAGTTTCCAAGAGTTCCAGCCTAGGAAAGGAGTTTTGGGAAGGTGAGGAAACCTCCCGAGAGGTAGAAGCAGGACAGCAGGCTCAGTCAAGACCAGGGGGGCCTGTGCACCTCTGGGAGCTCATATGAGTAATCTCAAGACAGACTGCAAAACTCTGCTTCTGATCCAGGGGCCACTTCCCTGTTTGAAGGGCTAAACGGCAAGACTGACAACCATCTGACACCAAGGCTCTGTGAATAACATATATCAGAACATCCACAGTGGGCTCTGGGGATTAAAAAAGTTGTCTATCTCACAGGTCAGGATGTGTGTGCTTGGAAACAAGTGTGAACAGACTGTCAAGCAAACTGACAGATGAGACACCTAGCGTCCAGAGTGAAAGCACTAAAGAGAGTAGGCCAAAAGGAAGAGTAGGCAATGGTGAACAACAATGGAAAGACGTCCAAAAGGCTTTCCCTCTGATAGTCAAGGAACTATTGGAGGAAACACATGGCACGGGACCAAGTCTGGAGTGGGGAGTCGAGTAGAGGAAAGGGATTCGAGAAGGATTCCTTAGGGTTGGAAGAGGGTCCTTAAAGGGAGAAACCCTAGGAGGGATCTCAGTGGGCTTTTGAGGGATTTGCCTGTGATCCAGGACAGTCTCCTGCCACCTGGGGTTGCTGAGATTTGAGACCCCTCAGAACCTGCACTCACCCTAAGCCTGAACCGAGCCTTCGTGAACTCTTACTCAGGGGAGAAGGAGGCACAACTGCCGTCCCACTTCTCCTTGTCTATCTCCATTCTGAAGTACTGAAGATAAAGTGAGCAGCGGCATCTCTGGAGATCTTCAGTGCACTTTGAATTTGAGGCCTCCCCTTGCTGCCTATCCGATCCTGATACCAGATTGGCCATCAGAGGAGGTTTCAGTTCCCTATCCATCACCATGTGCTACGTGTTGTGCGTTGGGTGTGTAACATGACATTCTGCTTTATGGGTTAACTGCTGTTCTCAGAACCCTACACACATGGCCTTCTCAGGAGCAGGAAAGTGTGCACCCTCTTAGATGCACAGGTGAAAAGGAAAGACCCATTTGGAGGAGATGATGATTATGGCCAGCATGAGACAAATGCAGGACAATTCAAACCTCGAAAAGTCCACTAAGTCGTGGCTAAGCCCATTCTACCAGCCCTCTCCTATCTCAAACTGCACAGGGCAGAGGAGAGCTTAAGCAGAGAGGAGGAGATCCTGGGACAAAGGCTCAAGATGTCTACCTCTGACACCTGACAAACCAGGGTCATCCACAGCCAGTCAGTGACAGAGGCCTGCACCGCAGAAGGTGGTCATGGAGGCAAACAAATTCCCAGTGAAGGTGCCAGCTCAGCATGAGACAGCCCTACCCTGAAGTGTGGGAGTCAATTGGAACCTCTGGTAGAAACTTAGGTCCCAGCATCCTAGATGACCAGGTTGGCTGGAATGGAGCTTTGAACCAGATCCTTACTTGGTCCACCCCCTGATGCTCAGCCCACAATACACCCAATTGGATCAACTACTCCCAGTCAGTTGCAAAGTCCTGGTCATGACCAGCAGAATGAACCAATGATGGGGAGGCATCCTGAGGATGGAGCCACAGAATGCTCTCAATACTACTAGCTAGGAGGCAGCACCACTGCCATCATCTTCATCGGCACCTACCCCTACCGAGTCTTTATCGATCACATGACACCCTCCTTCCTGATCCCCTCCATTACTCCCAAGGTGAGCCTGCCCCATCCTCAGAACATTTGGCCTCATCCCTTCTGTCCTCCCTTCCTCCCGGCCCCTCATCTGGTGTCCCATGAGGACAAGGTCTGGTGTAGCCACGACCAGTTGTTTGGGGCTGCCCAGGAGGGATCAGAAGGGTGGCCTGGTCAGGCTCAGACTGACTTAAGATACCTCGTGGTACTTTCAACTTCCTTCTGGCGGATGGTGGCCAGAGACTTCAGGGGTGACGGTGAAGCCATCTTCTGAACCAACTGGAAAGGGTCCAGATCATGAATTCTGGAGAAAACAGGGAAATGTGGTGGTTCACCAAGTGCCTGCAGTGAAATGAGCCAGGCAGTGAGCCACCAGCATCTGGTTGCCCGATGACCCATGTTCCAAGTTCTGTTGGTCTCCATTGTCAAGGAAGTGACATTGTAGCCTTCATACCCTGACTTGTGCCCTCTCCTGATGGAAATCTGCACTAAAAATCCCACTGGCTTGCCAAATTCGCAGCTTTCCCAGCATCATGTCCATACCCAGACACAGTGACAGCAATCCACTCCACTCCACAGGAGCCAGAGAAGGCCTGGGTTCATCAGGTCCACAGCTTTCAGGACACTGAGATGGCTTCACACATGGATCCTCCATCTTCACCACTTTATCACCCTGGACAAGTCAATGAGTGTCTCTCGTGCACTCAACTGCAACCTGGTGGAGGAGCATAGCCTCTAAGACATATGTTTCCACAGGGGTTAGTTATATAAAAGGTTGTTGTTTTTGTTGGGAACTCTCATTACCCACTCCTTGTTGTTCCTTGCCCTATTACCTTCTCTCTCGTTACACAGGGTCTCATCACTTCTCTCTTTACCTCCTAACTCACAACACCAGTGCTACCTCCTGACCCTCCTGAAACCTTTCACCTGCACCTGGAAGTTCTCCAGCCCTTTCCCCCCTCTTCAACTCCCATCACTTTCCTGCTGCTTGATCTCACCCAACACACATTCCTTATACTTGAATTCTCTCCTCAGTTGTCCTTTCACCTCTGCCAAATTTCACGACCACAGGCAAACACATGGTCACAAAGCCTCATCACAGAACCATGCACAGAAGTCAAAAGAAGCAAACTTACCAAATGTCTTTCCAGAAATGATGAAGTCAACCTAATACAGCATACCTATGATACCTTTCACTCATCCAAAGGAATTTCTAAGTAACACACGGTCCACATTGATGAGCATCAAAAATATCGATGACTAACTGACTGATGTCAGACACTAAAAGCCCTGTACCATAGGATGCCATTTAAATGAAAAAATCCAGAGTGGGTAAATACACCTACACAGACAGTGAAGTATGGGTATACAGGGACTGCAGGGGGTATAGGGGAGAGATGGAAGTTCTTGACTACCAAGTTTGTGTCTGGGCCGATGGCCTTGCTTTGCTAGTAGACATTCTGATGGCAGTCAACATTGCGATGGTAGGTAAAGGCAACAAAATGTACACTTGACAATCATTCAAATAAGGGACCTCATTGTATGTCAGATCTAAAACCAGTATTGGACTAAACAATCAAGGAAACTTAAAAAAGAAAAGTCAACGTAAGCTGCACTTGGAGTGAATTCAATGACAAACCAGATAACGTGATACAAGACTCATAGCTCCCATCTCAGGTCAGGGAAAGACAGTAACAAACAAAGTGTGACTGACTTCACATAATTTCAACATGTATTTTCAAGTTTTATTTGTTAAAGTTAATTGAGGGCATCATATTTTTTCAAAGTTTTCAACAGAAACAATAATATACACCTTTGACAATGTTGCATACACATTCTCAGATTGAGTTAAAATGTTGCTGCCACTGTCATACACGAAGTTATAAGAGATTTACACCTTACATAGTTTTCATTTGGTTTACAAAACATGAATATTTCACAAATATTTTTGTTAGTTGAATGCAATGTGCCATTCACTTCCTTTGAGCTAAATTGTTCCTTTTAACCATTCACAGCTACAGTGTACTTTTACAAATACTTGTTTTATTATAGTTTTTGAACAGTAATGTGATTTACATGGTTGGGAATGATAGGCATAGGTTCTGTGATTGAGTTAACAAAGTGTGGTTACTCCCATACAGGTACTTTCAAAAGAGTAGAACTTTATGATTTCTCGAAATAATCCTTGATTGAGACGTGACAAACTTATTTATTCTTTAGTTTCAGTAGCGAACAAGGTGTAAATCACTTCACACAGTTTCAACATGCATTTTCCATTTGCACTTGTTAAGGTGAATGCAAGGCATCATATTCTTTCTTATGTTTTCAACAGAAACTTAATGTACACATTTGAGAAGGTTACATTTACTTTCTCTGATTGAGTTCACCAAGTGTTGTTGCTGTCACTCTGACACAGGAAGTTATAAGAGATTTACACATTACAGTGGGTTACTGCCATTCAAGTACTTTCAAAACAGTGGAACCTTGCAATTTCTTGAAAAAAAAAATCCTTGATTTTGACGGGACAAACTTATTTATGCTCTGGTATCAGTAGAATGCAAATTGTGATACAGTTCACATAAATAAACTTATTTATGCTTTGGTATCAGTAGAATGCAAATTGTGATACAGTTCACATAAATAAACTTATTTATGCTTTGGTATCAGTAGAATGCAAATTGTGATACAGTTCACATAAATTGAACATACAGTTTCCAGTTGCACTTGCTAAGGTGAACTGAAAGCATTGGGTTTATTCAAGGTTTTCAACAGTAACTTTATATACACGTTTGACAAATTACATATACATCCTCTGATTGAGTTAACAAACTGTTGTTGCTGCCATTATGTTACATGAAGTAAGAAGAGACTTACACCTTACAGCATTTTCACTTGGTTTACAAAACATGAATATTTCACATATATTTGTGTTAGTTGAATGCAATGGGCCATTCACTCCCTTTGGGCAAAATTGTTCTTTTTAACCACTCACTGCTAAAATGTAGGTTTACGAAGATATGTTTTATTACAGTTTTTGAACAGTAACGTGATTTACATGGTTGGGAATGATAGGCGTACATTCTGTGATTTAGTTAAGGAAGAATGGTTACTCCCATTCAAGTGCTATCAAAACAGTAGAACTTTGAAATTTCGTGAAATAATCCTAGATTTAGAAGGGACACATTTATACTTGGGTTTCAGTTGAAAGCAAAGTGTGATTCGCTTCACATAGATTAAATGTGCATTTTACATTTGTACTTGTTATGGTGAATTGAAGGCATGATATTTTTTCTAAGTTTTCAACAGAAACTTAATACACACATTTGAGAAGGTTACATATACTTTCTCTGATTGAGTTCACCATGTATTGTTGCTGCCACTTCAATACAGGAAGTTATAAGAGATTTCCCCACTTACAGTGTGTTAATGCCATTCAAGTACATTCAAAACAGTGGAACTTTGCAATTTCTTGAAAAAATCATGTTTTTTCAAAGTTTTCAACAGAAACTTAATATGCATGTTTGACAAAGTTACAAATACATCCTCTGATTGAGTTAACAAAGTGTTGTTGCTGCCATTCTGTCACACAAAATAAAAAGAGATTTACACTTTACAGCATTTTCACTTGGTTTACAAAACATGAATATTTCACATATATTTGTCTCAGTTGAATGCAAAGAGCCATTCACTTCCTTTGGGCTAAATTGTTCTTTTTAACCACTGACTGCTAAAATGTAGGTTTATGAATATTGGTTTTATTATAGTTTTTGAACAGTAATGTGCTTTACATGGTTGGGAATGATGGACGTATGTTCTGTGATTGAGTTAACAAAATGTGGTTACTCCCATTCAGGTACTATGAAAAGAGTAGAACTTTGCAATTTCTTGAAATATTAATTGATATAGATGGAACACACATATTTATACTTTGGTTTCAGTAAAAAGCAAAGTGTGATTCACCTCACATAGATTACATGTGCATTTTCTGTTTGTACTTCTTAAGGTGAATTGAAGGCATCATAGTTTTCCTAAGTTTTCAACAGAAACTTAATATACACGTTTGAGAAGGTTACATATACTTTCTCTGATTGAGTTCACCAAGTGTTGTTGCAGCCACTTTGATACAGGAAGCTATAATAGATTTAGCCACTTACAGTGTGTTACTGCCATTCAAGTACATTCAAAACAGTGGAACTTTGAAATATCTTGAAAAAATCGTGTTTTTTCAAAGGTTTCAACAGAAACAATATACACGTTTGACAAAGTTACATATACATCCTCTGATTGAGTTAAGAAAGTGCTGTTGCTGTCATTCTGTTACACGAAGTATATAAGAGATTTAAACCATACAGCATTTTCACTTGGTTTACAAAACGTGAGTATTTCACCTCTATTTGTTGCTAGTTGAATCCAATGTGCCATTCACTTCCCTTGAGCAAAATTGTTTATTTTAACCATTCGAACCTACCGTGTACTTTTACAAATATTCGTTTTATTATAGTTTTTGAACAGTAACAGGATTTACATGGTTGGGAATGATAGGCATAGGTTCTGTGATTGAGTTAACAATGTGCGGTTACTCCCATTCAGGTAATGTCAAAACCTTAGAATGTTGCAATTTTATGAAATAATCCTTGATTTAGACGGGACACACTTATTGATACTTTGGTTTCAGTAGAAAGCAAAATGGGATTCATGTCACGCATATTAAACGTGCAGCTTCCAGTGGTATATGTTAAGATGAATTGAAGGCATCATAATTTTTCTAAGTTTTCAACAGAAACTTAATATACATATTTGAGAAGGTTACATATACTTTCCCTGAGAGAGTTTACCAAGTGTGGTTGCTGCCACTCAGATACAGGAAATTGTAAGAGATTTAAACCTTACAGTGTGTTACTGCCATTCAAGTATTTTCGAAAAAGTGGAATTTTGCAATTTCTTGAAAAATTCCTCGATTTGGACAGGACAAAATTCTTTATACTATGCTATCAGAAGAAAGCAAAGTGTGATTCAGTTCACATACATAAAACATACACTTTCCAATTGCACTTGCTAAGGTGAATTGAAAGCATCATTCTTTCAAAGTTTTAGACAGAAACTTGATATACACGTTTGACAAAGTTACATATATATTCCCTGATTGAGTTAACACAGTGTTGTTGCTGCCATTCTGTTACACGAAGTCATAAGAGATCTAGACCTTACAGGGTTTTCACTTGGTTTGCAAAACGTGAATATCTCACATATCTTTGTGGTAGTAGAATGCAATGTGCCATTCACTTCCTTTGAGTTAAATTCTTCTTTATAAGTATTCACTGCTACAGTTTAGTTTTACCGATATTTGTTTTATTAAAGTTTTTGAACAATAACACGACTTACATGGTTGGGAATGATAGGCATAGGTTCTTTGACTGAGTTAACCAAATGTGGTGACTCGCAAATAGGTACTTTCAAAACAGTACAACTTGGCGATTTCTGGAAATAATCCTTGATTTAGACATGACAAACTTACTTATTCTTTAGTTTCAGTAGCAAACAAAGTGTGACTCACTTCACGTAGTTTCAACATGCGTTTTCCTTTTGCACTTGCTAAGGTGAATGCAAGATAACACATTTTATCTAAGTTTTCCACAGAAACTTAATATACACTTTTGAGAAGATTACATATACTTTCTCTGATTTAGTTCTCCAAGTGTTATTGCAGCCATTTGGATACAGGAAGTTATAAGAGATTTACCCCCTTACAGTGTGTTACTGCCATTCAGGTACATACAAAATAGTGGAACTTTGCAATTTGTTGGAAAATTCATGTTTTTTCAAAGTTTTCGAAAGAAACTTAAGATACACGTTTGACAAACTTATGCATACATTCTCTGTTTGAGTTAACACAGTGGTGTTGCTGCCACTGTTTTACACTAGGTCATAAGGGATTGAAATCTTACAGCATTTTCATTTGGGTAACAAACGTGAATATTTCTCAAATATTTGTGTTCATTGAATGCAATGTGCCATTTTCTTCCTTTGAGCTAAATGGTTCCTTTTACCATTCACAGTTACAGTGTACTTGTACGAATACTTGTTTTATTATAGTTTTTGAACAGTAAGGTGATTTATATGGCTGGGAATGATAGGCATAGGTTCTGTGATTGAGTCAACAAAGTGTGGTTACTCCCATATATGGTACTTTCCAAAGACTAGACCTTTGTGATTTCTTGAAATAATCCTTGATTTAAACGTGACAAACTTATTTTTACTTAGGTTTCAGTAGCAAACCAAGTGTGACTCACTTCACATAGTTTGAACGTGCATTTTCCAGTTGTTTTTTTCAGGTGAATTGAGGGCATCCTATTCTTTCAAAATTTTCAACAGAAACAATATACACCTTTGACAATGTTACATGAGCTTTCTCTGACTGAGTTCACAAAATATGGCTGCCACTCTCAAATATGAAGTTAGGAGAGATTTACACCTTAAAACGTTTTCAGTTGGTATACAAAACGTGAATGTTGCAATATATTTGTATTTGTTGCAGGCAAAGTGGGATTCTCATCATTTCACATAAATTGTTCTTCTTAACCATTCACTGATGAAAGACTGGTTTACCAATACTTGTTTTAATATAGATTTTGAACAGTAACGTGCTTTAGATGGTTGGGAATGAGAAGAGTAGGTTCTGTGATTGAGTTAACACAGTATGGTTACTCCCATTCAAGTAATATCAAAAGAGTAGAACATTGAAAACTCTTGAAATAATCCTTGATTTAGACGGGACAAACTTCTTTATAGTTTGGATTCAGTAGCAAAGCTAGTGTGACTCACTTCCCATAGATCAAACATGCACTTTCTGTTTGTACTTGTTAGGGTGAATGGAAGGCATCCTAAGTTTTCTAAGTTTTCAACAGAAACTTAATATACACGTTTGAAAATATTACATATACTTTCTCTGAGTGAGTTCACCAAGTGTTGTTGCTGCCATTCGGATACAGCAATTTGCAAGAGATGGACAACTTACAGTGTGTTACTACCATTCAAGTACTTTCAAAAGTGTGGAACTTTGCAATTTCTTGAAAAATTCCTTGATTTGGACAGGACAAACTTCTTTATACTATGGTATGAGAAGAAGGCAAAGTGTGATTCAGTTCACATTCATTAAACATACACTTTCCAGTTGCACTTGCCAAGGTGAACTGAAAGCATCGTTCTTTCAAAGGTTTAGGCAGAAACTTGATATCCACGTTTGACAAAGTTTCATATACATTCTCTGATTGAGTTAACACGGTGTTGTTGCTGACATTCTCTTACAAGAAGTCATAAGAGATCTAGACTTTACAGCGTTTTCACTTCGATTACTAAATGTGAATCTTGTACATATATTTGTTAGTTGAATGCAATGTGCCTTTCACTTCTTTGAGGTAAACATGTGACTCACTTCACGTAGTTTCAACATGCATTTTCTGTTTGCACTTGTTAATGTGAATGCAAGGCATCATATGTTTTCTAAGTTTTCAACAGAAAATTAATATATACGTTTGAGAAGTTTCCATTGACTTTCCCTTATGGGGTTCACCAAGTGTTGTTGCTGTCACTCTGATACAGGAAGTTAAAAGAGATGTACACATTACATTGGGTTACTGCTATTCAAGTACTTTCAAGAGAGTGGAACGTTGAGATTACTTGATAAAACCCTTGATTTTGATGGGACAAACTTATTTATGCTTTAGTATCAGTAGAAAGCAGAGTATGATTCAGTTCACATGAATTGAACGTATGTTTTCCACTTGCACTTGCTAAGGTGAACTGAAAATATTGGGTTTATTCAAAGTTTTCAACAGGAAATTAATAGACACATTTGGCAAATTTACATATACATCCTGTGAATGAGTCAACAAAGTGTTGTTGCTGCCACTCTGTTCCACAAAGTAATAAGGGATTGAAACCTTACAGCGTTTTCACTTGGTTTCCAAAACGTGAGTAGTTCACATATATTTGTGGTAGTTGAATGCAATGTGCCATTCACTTCCTTTGAGCTAAATTGTTCTCTTGAAGCCTGCACTGCTACAGTTTATTTTTACCGATACTTGTTTTATTATAGTTTTGGAACAGTAACACGATTTACATGGTTGGGAACGACAGTCATAGGTTCTTTGACTGAGTTAACCAAATGTGGTGACTCACAAATAGGTACTTTGAAAAAAGTACAACCTGGCGATTTCTGGAAATATTCCTTGATTTAGACATGACAAACTTACTTATTCTTTAGTTTCAGTAGCAAACAAAGTGTGACTCACTTCTTGTAGTTTCAACATGCATTTTCCTTTTGCACTTGCGAAGGTGAATGCAAGATATCACATTTTATCTAAGTTTCCCACAGAAACTTATTATACACATTTGAGAAGGTTACATATACTTTCTCGGATTGAGTTCACCATGTGTTATTGTGGCCATTTAGATACAGGAAGTTATAAGAGATTTACCTCCTTACAGTGTGTTACTGCCATTCAGGTACATACAAAACAGTGGAACTTTGCAATTTCTAGGAAAATTCATGTTTTTTCAATGTTTTTGAAAGAAACTTAATATATACGTTTGACAAACTCATGCATACATTCTCTGATAGAATTAACACAGTGGTGTTGCTGCCACTGTTTTACACTAAGTCATAAGGGATTGAAATCTTACAGCATTTACATTTGCGTAACAAACGTGAATATTTCTCAAATATTTGTGTTCATTGAATGCAATGTGCCATTCACTTCCTTTGAGCTAAATGGTTCCTTTTACCAATCACAGTTACAGTGCACTTGTGCGAACACTTGTTTTATTATAGTTTTTGAACAGTAAGGTGATTTACATTTTTGGGAATGATAGGCATAGGTTCTGTGAGTGATTCAAATAAGTGTGGTTACTCCCATGTATGGTACTTCCAAAAGATTAGTCCTTTGTGATTTCTTGAAATAATCCTTGATTTAGACATGACAAACTTAATTTTACTTTGTTTTCAGTAGCTAACCAAGTGTGACTCACTTCGCATAGTTTGAACCTGCATTTTCCAGTTGTTTTTGTTCAGGTGAATTTTGGGCATCATATGCTTTCAAAATTTTAAACAGAAACGATATACACCTTTGACAATGTTACATAAGCATTCTCTGACAGAGTTCACAAAATGTTGTTTCCACTCTCAAACATGAAGTTAGGAGAGATTTACACCTTAAAATGTTTTCACTTGGTATACAAAACGTGAATGTTGCAATATATTTGTATTAGTTGCAGGCAAAGTAGGATTCCCTTCATTTCACATAAATTGTTCTTTTTAACCATTCACTGCTGAAAGCCTGGTGTACAAACACTTGTCTTAATATAGCTTTTGAACAGTAACGTGCTTTAGATGGTTGGGAAGGAGAGGAGTAGGTTCTGTGATTGAGTTAACACAGTATGGTTACTCCCATTCAAGTACTATCAAAAGAGTAGAACATTGCAACTCTTGAAATAATCCTTGATTTAGATGGGACAAACTTCTTTATACATTGGATTCAGTAGCAAAACTAGTGTGATTCACTTCACACAGATTAAACCTGCATTTTCCGTTTGTACTTGTTAGGGTGCATTGAAGGCATCATAATTTTTCTAAATTTTCAACAGAAACTTAATATACACGTTTGAGAAGGTTACATGTACTTTCTCCGAATGAGGTAAGCAAGTATTGTTCCTGCCACTCGGATACAGGAAGTTGCAAGAGATGGACATCTTACAGTGTGTTACTGCCATTCAAGTACTTTCAAAAGAGTGGAACTTTGCAATTTCTTGACATATTCCTTGATTTGGACAGGACAAACTTCTTTATACTACGGTATCAGAAGAAAGCAAAGCGTGATTCAGTTCACATACATTAAACATACACTTTCCAGTTGCAGTTGCCAAGGTGAACTAAAATCATCGTTCCTTCAAAGTTATAGACAGAAACTTGATATACACATTTGGCAAAGTTTCATATACATTCTCTGATTGAGTTAACACAGTGTTGTTGCTGACATTCTGTTATACGAAGTCCTAAGAGATCTAGACCTTATAGCGTTTTCACTTGGTTTACAAAACGTGAATCTTGCACATACATTTGTATTAGTTGAATGAAATATGCCATTCACTTCCTTTGAGCTAAATATATGACTCACTTCACATAGTTTCAACATGCATTTTCTGTTTCCACTTGTTAAGGTGAATGCAAGTCACCATATTTTTTCTAAGTTTTCAACAGAATCTTAATATACACGTTTGAGAAGGTTCCATCGACTTTCCCTGATGGAGTTCACCAGGTGTTGTTGCTGTCACTCTGATACAGGAAGTTAGTAGAGATGTATACGTTACATTGGGTTACTGCCATTCAAGTACTTTCAAGAGAGTGGAACCTTGAGATTTCTTGATGAAACCCTTGATTTTGATAGGACAAACTTATTTATGCCTTGGTCTCAGTGGAAGGCAGCGTGTGATTCAGTTCCCATAAAATAAACGCATATTTTGGAGTTGCACTTGCTCAGGTGAACTGAAAGCATCGGGTTTATTCAAAGTTTTCAACAGAAAATTAATATACACATTTGACAAAATTACATATACATCCTCTGATTGAGTCAACAAAGTGTTGTTGCTGCCACTCTGTTACACGAAATAATAGGAGAGTGAAACCTTACAGTGTTTTCACTTGTTTTGCAAAACGTGAATATTTCACATATATTTGTGGTAGTTGAATGCAATGTGCCATTCATTTCCTTTGAGTTAAATTGTTCTTTTTAAGCCTTCACTGCTACAGTTTAGTTTTAGCGATACTTGTTTTATTATAGTTTTTGAACAGTAACAGGATTTACATGGCTGGGAATGATAGGCATAAGTTCTTTGACTGAATTAACCAAATGTGGTGACTCTCAATTAGGTACTTTGAAAACAGTACAACTTGGTGATTTCTGGAAATAATCCCTGATTTAGACATGACAAACTTACTTATTCTTTAGTTTCAGTAGCAAAGTGTGACTCACTTCACGTAGTTTCAACATGCATTTTCCATTTGCACTTGCTAAGGTGAATTCAAGATATCACATTTTATCTAAGTTTTCCACAGAAACTTATTATACACATTTGAGAAATTTAAACATACTTTCTCTGATTGAGTTCACCACGTGTTGTTGTGGCCACTTGGATACAGGAAGTTATAAGAGATTTACCCCCTTACAGGGTGTTACTGCCAATCAAGTACATACAAAACAGTGGAACTTTTCAATTTCTTGGAAAATTCATGTTTTTTCTATGTTTTCAACAGAAACTTCAGATACACGTTTGATAAAATTATGCATACATCCTCTGATTGAGTTAACACAGTGTTGTTGCTGCTATTGTGTTACACCAAGTCATAAGGGATTGAAATCTTACAGCGTTTTCATCTGGGTAACAAATGTGAATATTTCACAAATATTTGTGTTCGTTGAATGCAATGTGCCATTCACTTCCTTTGAGGTAAATGGTTCTTTTAACCATTCACAGTTACAGTGTACTTGTACGAATACTTGTTTTATTATAGTTTTTGAACAGTAAGGTGATTTACGTGGTTGGGAATGATAGGCATAGATTCTGTGAGTGATTCAGAAAATTGTGGTTACTCCCATATATGATACTTTCAAAAGATTAGACCTTTGTGATTTCTTGAAATAATCCTTGATTTAGACGTGACAAACTTAATTTTACTTTGGTTTCAGTAACAAACCAAGTGTGACTCACTTCACATAGTTTGAACGTGCATTTTCCAGTTGTTTTTGTTCAGGTGAATTGAGGACATCATATGCTTTCAAAATTTTCAACAGAAACGATATACATCTTTGACAATGTTACATAAGCATTCTCTGACTGAGTTCACAAAATGTTGTTTCCACTCTCAAACATGAAATTAGGAGAGATTTACACCTTAAAACGTTTTCACTTGTTATACAAAACGTGAATGTTGCAATATATTTGTATTAGTTGCAGGCAAAGTAGGATTCCCTTCATTTCACATAAATTGTTCTTTTAAACCATTCACTGCTGAAAGCCTGGTGTACAAATACTTGTCTTAATATAGTTTTTGAACAGTAATGTGCTTTAGATGGTTGGGAATGAGAGGAGTAGGTTCTGTGATTGAGTTAACACAGTATGGTTATTCCCTTTGAAGCACTATCAAAAGAGTAGAACATTGCAACTCTTGAAATAATCCTTGATTTAGATGGGACAAACTTCTTTATACATTGAATTCAGTAGCAAAAGTAGTGTGATTCACTTCACACAGATTAAACCTGCATTTTCCTTTTGTACATGTTAGGCTGAATTGTAGGCATGCTAATTTTTCTAAATTTTCAACAGAAACTTAATATACACGTTTGAGAAGTTTACATGTACTTTCTCTGAGTGAGTTCACAAAGTATTGTTCCTGCCACTCAGATACAGGAAGTTGCAAGAGATGGACATCTTACAGTGTGTTACTGCCATTCAAGTACTTTCAAAAGAGTGGAACTTTGCACTTTCTTGACATATTCCTTGATTTGGACAGGACAAACTTCTTTATGCTACGGTATCAGAAGAAAGCAAAGTGTGATTCAGTTCGCATACATTAAACATACACTTTCCAGTTGCAGTTGCCAAGGTGAACTAAAATCATCGTTCCTTCAAAGTTTTAGACAGAAACTTCATATACACATCTGCCAAAGTTTCATATACATTCTCTGATTGAGTTAACACGGTGTTGTTGCTGACATTCTGTTACACGAAGTAATAAGAGACCTAGACCTTACAGCATTTTCACTTGGTTTACAAAACGTGAATCTTGCACATACATTTGTATTAGTTGAATGAAATATGCCATTCACTTCCTTTGAGCTAAATATGTGACTCACTTCACATAGTTTCAACATGCATTTTCTGTTTCCACTTGTTAAGGTGAATGCAAGTCACCATATTTTTTCTAAGTTTTCAACAGAATCTTAATATACACGTTTGAGAAGGTTCCATCGACTTTCCCTGATGGAGTTCACCAGGTGTTGTTGCTGTCACTCTGATACAGGAAGTTAGTAGAGATGTATACGTTACATTGGGTTACTGCCATTCAAGTACTTTCAAGAGAGTGGAACCTTGAGATTTCTTGATGAAACCCTTGATTTTGATAGGACAAACTTATTTATGCCTTGGTCTCAGTGGAAGGCAGCGTGTGATTCAGTTCCCATAAAATAAACGCATATTTTGGAGTTGCACTTGCTCAGGTGAACTGAAAGCATCGGGTTTATTCAAAGTTTTCAACAGAAAATTAATATACACATTTGACAAAATTACATATACATCCTCTGATTGAGTCAACAAAGTGTTGTTGCTGCCACTCTGTTACACGAAATAATAGGAGAGTGAAACCTTACAGTGTTTTCACTTGTTTTGCAAAACGTGAATATTTCACATATATTTGTGGTAGTTGAATGCAATGTGCCATTCATTTCCTTTGAGTTAAATTGTTCTTTTTAAGCCTTCACTGCTACAGTTTAGTTTTAGCAATACTAGTTTTATTATAGTTTTTGAACAGTAACAGGATTTACATGGCTGGGAATGATAGGCATAGGTTCTTTGACTGTATTAACCAAATGTGATGACTCTCAAATAGGTACTTTCAAAACAGTACAACTTGGTGATTTCTGGAAATAATCCCTGATTTAGACATGACAAACTTACTTATTCTTTAGTTTCAGTAGCAAACAATGTGTGACTCACTTCACGTAGTTTGAACATGCATTTTCCATTTCCACTTGCTGAGGTGAATGCAAGATATCACATTTTATCTAAGTTTTCCACAGAAACTTAATATACACATTTGAGAACGTTAAACATACTTTCTCTGATTGAGTTCACCACGTGTTGTTGTGGCCACTTGGATACAGGAAGTTATAAGAGATTTATGCCCTTACAGTGTGTTACTGCCATTCAAGTACATACAAAACAGTGGAACTTTGCAATTTCTTGGAAAATTCATGTTTTTTCTATTTTTTCAACAGAAACTTCGTATACACGTTTGATAAACTTATGCATACATTCTCTGATTGAGTTAACATAGTGTTGTTGCTGCTATTGTGTTACACCAAGTCATAAGGGATCTAGACCTTACAGCGTTTTCACTTGGTTTACAAAACATGAATCTTGCACATATATTTGTGGTAGTTGAATGCAATGTGCCATTCACTTGCTTAGAGCTAAATTGTTCTTTTTAAGCATTCACTGCTACAGTTTAGTTTTACTGGTACTTGTTTTATTATAGTTTTTGAACAGTAAGGTGATTTACATGGTTGGGAATGATAGGCATAGGTTCTGTGAGTGAGTCAACAAAGTGTGGTTACTCCCATATGTGGTATTTTCAAAAGATTAGACCTTTGTGGTTTCTTGAAATAATCCTTTATTTAGACGTGATACACTTATTTTTCCTTTGGTGTCAGTAGCAAACAAAGCGTGACTCCCTTTACATTGTTTGAACATGCATTTTCCAGTTGTTTTTTTCAGGTGAATTGAGGGCATCATATTCTTTCAAAATTCTCAACAGAAGCAATATACACCTTTGACAATGTTACATAAGCATTCTATGACTGAGTTCACAAAATGTTGCTGCCACTCTCAAACATGAATTTAGGAGAGATTTACACCTTAAAACATTTTCACTTGGTATACCAAAAGTGAATGTTGCACTATATTTTATTAGTTGCAGGCAAATGGGGATTCTCTTCATTTCACATAAATTGTTCTTTTGAACCATTCACTGCTGAAAGAGGGGTTTACAAATACGAATACTTGTTTTAATAGAGTTTTTGAACAGCAACATTCTTTTTATGGTTGGGAATAATAGGAGTACGTTCTGGGATTTAGTTAACACAGTATGTTTCTTCCCATTCAAGTGCTATCAAAAGAGTAGAGCATTGCAAACTCTTGAAATAATCCTTGATTTAGACGGGACAAACATCTCTATACTTTTGATTCAGTAGCAAAACAAGTGTGATTCACTTCACCTAGATTAAACGTGCATTTTCCATTTGTACTTGTTAGGGTGAATTGAAGGCATCCTAATTTTTCTCAGTTTTCAACAGAAGCTTAATATGCACGTTTGAGAAGGTTACATATACTTTCTATGAGCAAGTTCGCCAAGTGTTGTTGCTGCTACTCGGATACAGGAATTTGCAAGCGATGGACACCTTACAATGTGCTACTGCCATAAGTACTTTCAAAAGAGTGGAACTTTGCAATTTCTTGACAAATTCCTTCATTTGGACAGGATGAACTTCTTTGTACTATGGTATCAGAAGAAAGCAAAGTGTGATTCAGTTCTCATACATTAAACATACACTTTCCAGTTTCACTTGGTCAGGTGAACGGAAGGCATCGTTCTTTCAAAGTTTTAGAAAGAAACTTGATATACACGTTTGACAAAGTTACATATACATTCTCTGATTGAGTTAACAGAGTGCTGTGGCTGCCATTCTGTTACATGAAGTAATCAGAGATTGAAACCTTACAGTGCTTTCACTTGGTTTAGAAAACGTGAATGTTGCACATATATCTGGGTTAGTTGAATGCAATGTGCCATTCACTTCCTTTGAGCTAAATATGTGACTCACTTCACATACTTTCAACATGCATTTTCTGTTTGCACTTCTTAAGGTGAAGGCAAGGCATCATATGTTTTCTAAGTTTTCAACAGAAACTTAATATACACGTTTGAGAAGGTTAAATATACTTTCTCGGATGGAGTTCACCAAGGGTTGTTGTGGCCACTTGGATACAGGAAGTTATAAGGGATTTACCCCCTTACAGTGTGTTACTGCCATTCAAGTACATAGAAAACAGTGGAACTTTGCAATTTCATGAAAAATTCATGTTTTTCAATGTTTTCAACCGAAATTTAATATACACGTTTGACAAAGTTATGTATATATTCTCTGATTGAATTAACACAGTGTTGTTGGCACCATTGTGTTACACAAAGTAATAAGGGAGTGAAACCTTACAGCATTTTCATTTGGGTAACAAACATGAATATTTCACAAATAATTGTGTTCGTTGAATGCAATGTGCCATTCACTTCCTTTGAGCTAAATGGTTCCTTTTAACCATTCACAGTTACAGTGTACTTGTACAAATACTTGTTTTATTATAGTTTTTGAACAGTAATGTGATTTACATGGTTTAGAAAGATAGGCATACGTTCTGTGATTGAGTCAACAAAGTGTGGTTACTCCCATACAGGTACTTTCAAAACACTAGAACTTTGTGAATTCTTGAAATAATCCTTGATTTAGGCTTGACAAACTTATTTTTCCTTTGGTTTCAGTAGCAAACAAAGCGTGACTCACTTCACATAGTTTAAACGTGCATTTTCCAGTTGTTTTTGTTCAGGTGAATTGAGGGCATCATATTCTTTCAAAATTCTCAAGAGAAACAATATACAGCTTTGACAATGTTACATAAGCATTCTCTGACTGCATTCACAAAATGTTGCTGCCACTCTCAAACATGAAGTTAGGAGAGATTTACACCTTAAAACATTTTCACTTGGTATACATATTGTGAATGTTGCAATATATTTGTATTAGTTGCAGGCAAAGTGAGATTCTCTTCATTTCACATAAATTGTTCTTTTTAACCATTCACTGCTGAAAGAGTGGTTTACGAATACTTGTTTTAATAGAGTTTTTGAACAGCAACGTGCTTTTTATGGTTGGGAATGATAGGAGTACATTCTGGGATTGAGTTAACACAGTATGTTTCCTCCCATTCAAGTACTATCAAAAGAGTAGAACATTGCAAACTCTTGAAATAACCCTTGATTTAGACGGGAGAAACATCTTTATACTTTGGATTCAGTAGCAAAACGAGTGTGATTCACTTCACCTAGTGCATTTTCCATTTGTACTTCTTAGGGTGAATTGAAGACATCGTATTTTTTCTCAGTTTTCAACAGAAACTTAATATGCACGTTTGAGAAGGTTACATGTACTTCCTCTGGGTAAGTTCCCCAAGTGTTGTTGCTGCCGCTCGGATACAGGAATTTGCAAGAGATTGACACCTTACAATGTGTTACTGCCATAAGTACTTTCAAAAGAGTGGATCTTTACATTTTCTTCACAAATTCCTTCATTTGGACAGGACAAACTTCTTTATACGATGGTATCAGAAGAAAGCAAAGTGTGATTCATTTCTCATACATTAAACATACACTTTCCAGTTTCACTTGCTCAGGTGAACTGAAAGCATCGTTCTTTCAAAGTTTCAGACAGAAACTTGATATACATGTTTGATAAAGTTACATATACATTCTCTGATTGAGTTGCACAGTGTTGTTGGCACCATTCTGTTCCACAAAGTCATAAGAGATCTAGACCTTACAGCGTTTTTACTTGGTTTACAAAACGTGAATCTTGCACATATATTTGTGTTAGTGGAATGCAATGTGCCATTCACTTCCTTTGATCTAAACATGTGACTCACTTCACATACTTTCAAAATGCATTTTCCATTTGCACTTGTTAAGGTGAATGTAAGGCAACATATGTTTTCTAAGTTTTCAACAGAAATTTAATATGCACGTTGGAGAAGGTTCCATTGACTTTCCCTGATGGAGTTCAGCAAGTGTTGTTGCTGTCACTCTGATACAGGAAGTTAGATGAGATTTACCCATTACATTGGGTTACTGCCATTCAAGTACTTTCAAGAGAGTGGAACCTGGCGATTTTTTTATCAAAGCCTTGATTTTGACAGGACAGACTTTTTTATGCATTGGTATCAGTAGAAAGGAGAGTGTGATTCAGTTCACATCAATTAAACGTGTATTTTGCAGTTGCACTTGCTAAGATGAACTGAAAGCATTGGGTTTCTTCAAAGTTTCCCACAGAAAATTAATAGACACATTTGACAATGTTACATATACATCCTCTGATTGAGTCAACAAAGTGTTGTTGCTGTCCCTCTGTTACACGAAGTAATCAGAGATTGAAACGTTACAGCGTTTTCACTTGGTTTGCAAAACGTGAATCTTGCACATATATTTGTGGTTGTTGAATGCAATGTGCCATTCACTTGCTTGGAGCTAAATTGTTCTTTGTAAGCATTGACTGCTACAGTTTAGTTTATCGATACTTGTTTTATTATAGTTTTTGAACAGCAAGACGATTTACATGGTTGGGTATGATGGGTATAGGTTCTTTGACTGAGTTAACCAAATGTGGTAACTCTCAACTAGGTATTTCAAAACAGTACAACTTTGGGATTTCTGGAAATAATCCTTGATTTAGGCGTGACAAACTTATTTTTCCTTTGATTTCAGTAGCAAACAAAGCGTGACTCACTTCACATAGTTTGAACGTGCATTTTCCAGTTGTTTTTGTTCAGGTGAATTGAGGGCATCATATTCTTTCAAAATTCTCCCCAGAAACAATATCCACCTTTGAAAACGTTACATAAGCATTCTCTGACTGAGTTCACAAAATGTTGCTGCCACTCTCAAACATGAAGTTAGGAGAGATTTACACCTTAAAACCTTTTCACTTGGTAAAGAAAACGTGAATGTTGCAATATATTTGTATTAGCTGCAGGCAAAGTGGGATTCTCTTCATTTTACCTAAATTGTTCTTTTTAACCATTCACTGCTGAAAGAGAGGCTTACGAATACTTGTTTTAATAGAGTTTTTGAACAGCAACGTGCTTTTTATGGTTGGGAATGATAGGAGTACGTTCTGGGATTGAGTTAACATAGTATGTTTCCTCCCATTCAAGTACTATCAAAAGAGTAGAACATTGCAAACTCTTGAAATAATCCTTGGTTTAGACCGGACAAACTTCTTTATACTTTGGATCCAGTAGCAAAACGAGTGTGATTCACTTCACCTAGATTAAATGTGTATTTTCCATTTGTACTTCTTAGGGTGAATTGAAGGCATCCTAATTTTTCTCAGTTTTCAACAGAAACTTAATATGCACATTTGAGAAGGTTACATATACTTTCTCTGAGTAAGTTCGCCAAGTGTTGTTGCTGCCACTCGGATACAGGAATTTGCAAGAGATTGACACCTTACAATGTGTTACTGCCATAAGTACTTTCAAAAGAGCGGAACGATGCAATTTCTTGACAAACTCCTTCATTTGGACAGGACAAATTTCTTTATACTATGGTATCAGAAGAAAGGAAAGTGTGATTCAGTTCTCATACATTAAACGTACACTTTCCAGTTTCACTTGCTCAGGTGAACTGAAAGCATCGTTCTTTCAAAGTTTTAGACAGAAACTTGATATACACGTTTGACAAAGTTACATGTACATTCTCTGATTGAGTTAACACGGTGTTGTGGCTGCCATTCTGTTACACGAAGTAATCAGAATGAAACCTTACAGTGCTTTCAATTGGTTTACAAAACGTGAATCTTGCACATATATTTGTGTTAGTTGAATGCAATGTGCCATTCACTTCCTTTGAGCTAAATATGTGACTCACTTCACATCCTTTCTACATGAATTTTCCGTTTGCACTTCTTAAGTTGAATGCAAGGCATCATATGTTTTCTAAGTTTTCAACAGAAACTTAATATACACGTTTGAGGAGGTTCCATTGACTTTCCCTGATGGAGTTCACCAAGTGTTGTTGCTGTCACTCTGATACAGGAAGTGAGAAGAGATTTACCCATTACATTGGGTTACTGCCACTGAAGTACTTTCAAGAGAGTGGAACCTGGGTATTTCTTGATCGAACTGTTGATTTTGAGGGGACAAACTATTTTATTCTTTGGTATCATTAGAAAGGAGAGTGTGATTCAGTTCACATCAATTAAAGGTATATTTTGCAGTTGCACTTGCTAAGGTGAACTGAAAGCATTGGGTTTCTTCAAAGTTTCCCACAGAAAATTAATAGACACATTTGACAAGGTTACATATACATTTCTGATTGAGTCAAAAAAGTGTTGTTGCTGCCATTCTGTTACACGAAGTAATCAGAGATTGAAACCTTACAGCGTTTTCACTTGGTTTGCAAAACGTGAATCTTGCACATATATTTGTTGTAGTTGAATGCAATGTGACATTCACTGGCGTTGAGCTAAAGTGTTCTTTGTAAGGATTCACTGCTACAGTTTAGTTTTAGCGATACTTGTTTTATTATAGTTTTTGAACAGTAACACGATTTACAAGATTGGGAATGATAGGCATAGGTTCTTTGACTGAGTTAACCAAATGTGGTGACTCTCAAATAGGTATTTCAAAACAGTACAACTTTGGGATTTCTGGAAATAATCCTTGATTTAGACATGGAAAACTTATTTATTCTTTAGTTTCACTAGGAAAGAAAGTGTGACTCACTTCACGCAGTTTCAACATGCATTTTCCATTTGCACTTGCTAAGGTGAATGCAAGATACCACATTTTATCCAAGTTTTCCACAGAAACTTAATATACACGTTTGAGAAGGTTAAATATACTTTCTACGATTGAGTTCACCAAGGGTTGTTGTGGCCCCTTGGATACAGGAAGTTATAAGGGATTTACCCCCTTACAGTGTGTTACTGCCAATCAAGTACATACAAAACAGTGGAACTTTGCAATTTCTTTTTAAATTCAGGTTTTTTCAATATTTTCAACCGACACTTAATATACACGTTTGACAAAGTTATGTATACATTGTCTGATTGAGTTAACACAGTGTTGTTGGCGCCATTGTGTTACACCAAGTAATAAGGGAGTGAAACCTTACAACGTTTTCATTTGGGTAACAAACATGAATATTTCACAAATATTTGTGTTCGCTGAATGCAATGTGCCATTCACTTCCTTTGAGCTAAATGGTTCCTTTTAACCATTCACAGTTACAGTGTACTTGTACAAATACTTGTTTTATTATA